>NC_092821.1:105172459-105439959 GCF_023375885.2 Dermacentor andersoni
AGAAAGGTGCGCGCTCGCGCGCGGGCGCGCGCGCTACGTGCCGAATGGCACGATTCTTGCGCTAGGCAAAGTAGTCCGGTGTCCCAGCTTTTTGCGGGTGCAGCGGCGCTCCAATCACACGCGTGGCGCACCTGCAACGCGCTGGCACGACTGTCATAACGGCCTCCAACTTTCAAAAAAAAATGTACACGTCTTCGGGGGAGCTGTTCTCGAGAGAAGCACTTCTGACGGCGGCGTGACACAATGTTGCAACGCTTTCTGCGACCCCCGCCCGCCTCCAACTCTCTTGCCGAAAACTGGGCCGCTTGATTCGTACGGCAACACTTGCTGCACCGAACTACAGCGGCTGCAACCGCCACGTTTGAGGTGGAGCGGGAGCGGAGGCGGGGAAGGAGATCCAGGATTCGGAATCGACTCTCGACTTGTCGTATGTGTTAGGGTGCGTGTCTAGGATTGCATCGGCGAACCTTCTCGACTTCTTCCGGCGCCCCAGCGCCTCTGCCAAAAAACCTCCTCGCCCGCCTGCTCCTTCTCTCTCGCGTTTGTTGCCCACGCGAAATGCCGCGGCACCGTCTATGGAAAAGTTTGTTTACTCTCGGGGATGGCGCGGGTAGGAAATAGCGTTCCGGCACACTTGCTTGCGCGCCGCCTGGAGGACTGCGGCGGACTGCGGTGTGCCGGACTCGTCGCCCGTGTCGGACGCCCGTTGCATCGTCCGGCGGCAGTCGATCGATAAACGACGCGTACAGTGTGGCCAGCCTTTCCCTAAATAAAAGAACGCGTAGAAATGGTCAGAAAGAAAAACGCCTCCAGCCGCCCGTCAACAAAGATGCAGACGAAGAAAACGTGTTGCGTTTCGCGTCTCCCGTTTCTGTCGCAGCATCCCCCCCCCCTCTTCTCTTTCCTTCTGGACGTCTCTCTCGCGTGATCGCGAGCGTCAGAAGGGGCATTATGCAATAGCTGGGAAAAGGTTCCAGTCTCGCCGAGTGAAGGTTGCGCGTAATTCACCGCAGGTACTTCGCGAGAGCTTCATAATGCTTGTTAATTATTATCTCGTAAGGCGCGAGAGAACAGATGGCCAGAAGCAGACGCCTTGTGTTGCGGCGCCTGTCTGTTCGTAATCGTCTGTTCCTTTAAGCGTACAGGCATATCTCTATTTTGCACCATTCACCATCGTTCTTCACCATCTGTCTCCTCTTTCTCTGCTTTTTAACTCTCCTTCCTAGTGTGGGGTAGCAAACTAGTTGACCTTCACGCATTTCCTCCCCGAGGAATATCACTCTCGTGTATCTTTTCCGTTTGTTGTTCATTCCGTTGTCCTTTCTTTCACTTATACCTCTGTGTTTCTATTCTGCTCATATTTGTCACGTCATAGCAGTACTTGCTCTAGATGACTTGCTGTTCCTGCTTGAAAAAAAAAAATAAAAGAGAAAGGAAACTCTTTGAACATGGAGCACATGAAAACGAGCACATGAGCACATGACAACGCAGGAAAACGCAACTTTGACCTTCGAAATACCATTTACAGCCACCGTGTGACTATTACGTGTGTCAACCACGACTGTGCGAAAGTAATATATGTTTGGTAGGAGCAGAGACATGGGCTAGACGTGACGCGAGTTGAACCGTATCGTATTAACAAACGTGATGTTGACTGTGTTGCAGTGACAGGTCAATCTCAGAACAAGTTGTTGACAATCTCAGAAACTTGTTGGAAGACTGCCATTAGATTGCCACACGCGTATTTTATTGGCCCTTATATTATTGTATTACGCCTTGAAAATAACTAGGTTTGAGGTTAGCGCCTGTTCGTACTGGCACATATTTTTTGTGGCTGTCTTGTCCATTCTACGTTAAATTTATTTACGCAGTCAGTCATGTTGAGCCTACAGACTCCTTGCATTTTGTTCCTTCAATGTGCATCCGCATCTATCCTTATATGTGTTGTTCTGCACCTCTTCCCTCTTTCTTTCCCTCTGCCCCTTCCCCCAATGCCGAGTAGCTGGCTAGAGGAATATACCTCAGGCCGACCTCTCAGCATTTCGTATCATTAAACTTCTCTCTCTCTCTCTCTGCATTGTTCTGCGTTTCATTTCTACCCACCATCGTCTGTCACTTTTGCACTTCCAGAGGGAAGCAAGATGCAGTGTGCAAAGGTCAGATGAGCATAACAAAAATAAATACACGCGAAAATATCGAAACGTATTATATGGAGCACTCGAATGCCTATTGTAATTGTTCCCTTCATGATTGTACTGTATGACACATCTAATTCGAAGAGTGGTGCACAAAGACAATGTGAATCTCTATTGACAATGATGTCGTCTAGAGAACGTCCCGGGTTTTTTAAAGAATATAGGGAGCGTTGCATACATAGGAATGACAGGAGTACAGTCATGGACCATCCGCCTTTTGCAAGCTCTCAGCGCGAATGCGCGGTGCCCTAGTGGCGAGCGGCGGAAACGTTTTGTGCGGCGTCGGCGGTTCGCGGAGCAGGTCACACCCTTGTTTGTATTAGCACGGGTAGTCTGCAAGTGGTGGGGGAGGGGGCAGAGAGAGAGGAGGGCGTAGTCGATGTGGACGCAAACTCTTTTGTCGGCGCCGTGCCGACGACGTAGAATTTGCACTAGCGTTTCCATAGAAAGTCGAACTGTTCACAACTACATTCAGTTTAACGTGCGGCACGTCACAGTGTAAGCCGACGTGACACCTATGCCGACAATAAGTCGACTTGACGCCCGACGCCAACATTTGGCCGTCTAGTTGAAAGCCCATGTCAATGGGAGACATATTGTCACACTAGGATTACGCCGACGCAATCGACGACAGCGAGTCGTGGCAGTGTGACAGGCTTTCGTGCCGACGCCGACAAAAACATTAACGCAGAAACTCCCCTGGGGGTTGTCTAATTAGCGTAAGCATTGTGCCACTTGCTCATCTCTACGCAGCCCGGTGCCATTATCAGTTATATGAAACTTGATCAGGGGAGTACACATGACCGCACTGCGGCGACAAGAACTGGTGCGGACGGTACCGCAAGAAGCATCGATGACGCAAACAAAGTACTGCAGGTGGCGTCGCCAGGTGCGCTGATGACGTCCCGATCGTTAGAAGCCGTTATCGCTCTTTAGCGCCTTATCCATGCGCGTCGAACCGTTACGAACCGTGACCAAACGTACTCAACCGGCGGCACCACCGCGCGGACATGTGCCTTGAAAGCGATCTGCGATGCCGACAAGGAGTGCCGACTGCTGATAGCTTCGCGCGCTGTGTTCTCGCCGCTTACTTAACGTTGAAGAGAGACACGCGGGCCCTTATCTTGAAAGCGATCTGCGAAAGTGGCTGATTGTGGTGTGGGCTGAGAGCTCTGTGAGCTCGCCGCTTCGTTGGCGTTGAAGCGAGAGGCAGCACGAAGGTGAATGCGCTCGCTGCTGCGGGCGCTATATTGCAAGCGGTCGTCTTACGGGACGGACAGACGGACGGACGGACGGACGGATGATTTTCTCGTTGGGTAAGTATAGAAATGCTCACGCATTTAAAACCAGTGGTGATCACCGTGCCAGCGAACGCTGAGTGAAAACACTGCACTGACAACGCGGTAGATTGCGCTTGTGTAAATATTTATCGACGCTCAAGACGAGTTGAAACGCACTTCCTAAGTTCAAATGCACGCTTTTCAGGCCTTGCCAGCCGTCCTCGATAGAGTTCGATCCCGGCGTCACATTTCAACGACTCGCTGTTTTCGGTCGCGCCAGAGTAGTTGTCGGCATCGGCGTCCTGCCCTGGAGGCGTCCAGTGACGCAAAACGAAAACCACAGGAACGAATGACAAACACGCAAAAACACCTCGCCTCGCTTCATGCACCGTGCCTATCTGCGTCCCGCAGAGCCCTGACGCCGTACATTTCATTTCTGTCGGCGCCCTCTGAGGGGGCGTCGCAGCGCAGGGCCAAAGGCGGACTGAAATACTAACAAGTTAGCCCTAACTTCCGCCTAGTTAGGAATAACTCCTTTCGTTTCTGCATTTGCCAATACATGCAGTATCAGCATGATTTTGGCTCGTATAGGGTGGGGCCTGTACCATTTTTCGCCTGTGGGTAGTAAGCGTTGCGAAGTTGAGCTCCTGAGTCATTACTTGCGAAAGTGTTATACTTTTTGATTTCTTGTTTGCCTTTCGTTTGTCCATGACAGGACTTGACTCTTCCAGCTACACAACTGGCTGATGTCTGCTCTAACTTGTTGCAGAAAGAGCGTTTTGCCGCGGGTCCAGTTTAAGAGGGAGCTTTAACGCGAGAGCTCTTATCTAAATACATGGGACATGACAAATTGTTTTCTCGACAACCATTCCACCAAATTTGATTGTGTTTGTTGTATTAAAGAAAAAAAAAGGTAGAATCCAATGACTGTTGGAAGCGGAGCTTCGATTTAGGCCGTCAAATGTTTTATGAACATTGATGAAAATGGCTAATTTTCAGAAAACGAAACTATCAAGCTTCGAATTCTGTAACTCAGCAATGAAAAGTGATATCAACATTCTGTAAATTACATCTGATAGGAAATCTAAGTCGGACAAGAGAGAGCGAAAGAAATGAAGGCAAGAGGGTAACTATACTTTGTCCAGTTTGCTACCCTAAAAGTGAGGAGGGGGTTAAGGGAGCGAAGAAAGAGAGAGGGTCAAGACACGAGTCTTGATCACCCTGTCACATGCACTATGCCAGGCGCTAGCGTATCTGAAGTCGGGCACTCAAGTCTGTCGCCTTCAAGTACTTTCTGGGCTGATGAGCTGCACGTGAGGCCAGCCGCCCAACACCTTTGTTCTGTAACTGGCCGATCATCCAGTCCATCAGAGTCACACTGACGAGCCTCGCGTTGTTTATCGAAGCGAGAACAGTGTCACAGGAGATGATAGATGGCATCTTCACACCTGCACTTAGCGCACATGAGAGAGTCAGCTATGCCAATGCGATATTTGTGTGAGTTAGTGAAGGCTGCTCCTACACACAGCAGACACATCGGTGTTGCGTCACGTCGTGAATGGTTTCTTAGCAATGGCAGTTTTAGTGATGGGTTCAGGCTGCATAATCGACAGTTAGAAAAGCAGGACAAAATTGATGTATTATACATGGCTCCTAAATGCACGACTAATATATGAGTAGGACTTTTGCAAAACCATTCTAAAATCTGTAATACATTTGTGTCAGATATAAATGGATATTTCAGATTTGTCCGCTTTTGATGGTCTGATGGAGGCAGTTTGCAAAAATGTCATGTCTATCTTTGGTGCAGAGTTACGGGTTTGTATGCATCGTGCTCATATATGTTTTTTGAGATTTACCGATTTCGGCATTTAAGAAAACCATGCCCTAAATCAACATTCTTCTTTAACAGTGAGTAGACTTTACTTTTATCTATCATCATAATCAATCAAATTTTATTAAAATCGGCCTAGGGGTTATTTCTGAAAAGCTATTTCTGCGTGTTGTATCTATTTGAATAGGGGCCATCGGAATTGGGACCAATCTAAAGCTTCCTCTTAATACCACGCTCGCGGTCATTACTTGCCGGTTTCGTTCACACTAAAACCAACGCGTGCGTTGCTTGCGGCGACGGCACTTCCAAATTTTGAGTTTCGCTGAAACGGCACTGGTGCCGCCATCTGTCCCCGCTATAGCAGAATGCGTCTTTAATCGCAGAGGTGACAGATGGCGTCACCGTTCCACTGCAGCGAATCTGACATTGCTTTAGTTGCGCCGCCGCAGGCGACACGCACTTCTGCTTTGTTGCGAACGAAACCGGCAAGTAACGATCGCAAACGTACAACTGAACCCACTTCAAAACGCTAGAGCTGCGAGAAACTTTCGCGATGATGATGGTGTGTGTGGTTTAATGGCGCAAGGTCCAGCGAAAGCCAGGGCTTAGAATACCCAATGAACAATGTTTCCTATGCTCGCGCATCAACAGTTATTCCTTTCTTTTGCTTCCCGTGGTGTTGCGAACCTGTGCTTATTTCTCCGCCCTTGTCTCTTCTAGCGCTGGTGCTTGGTCAAGTACGAGCACGTACACGAATTTGCCAATGTTTCCTCATTGTTTTCTTCGCGCGTCTCTCTTCCCCAGTTTGGTGCAGCAAATCGAGTACAACCGTGATCGACCCCCCTGCGTTTCGTTCTCTTCTCTCTCCCTCTTTCGAAGTGAATTGTAGAGCGCAGCCCTAGGCGCCCGTTCCTACGGCGAATGTCGGCGTCGCCGGCGTAACCGAACGAACACAGTGAAAGATGACAGAGCGAACGCGGAGCGGAAGACGAAAGACGCGAGCCGCGGACGGCGGAGATCAATAAGAGCGGCCCCTTCAGTGGCGTGCGCGCGGGAAACAGGTGTCATGCGGACCCACCCGACCGCTCAATCCGTACTCGCATGTGGTCACAGCCGAACCGCTCGTTTCGTACTATCGTCTGCTTGCGTCCACGGAGGAAGGAAACTAAGGAGAGGCCCTACCCCCTCCGCGCGCTAGGAGAAAAGTGTGGCGAAAATGACGTAGTAGGTTGTCATTTTTTTGCTGCTTTTTAATTTTTTTTTTGTTGTATGGCCACGCCTTTTGGGCCACAATGGCGGCGTTGTTATGGTTTTGAGCGCTCACACGTGTTGCTCTGGTAGGTTTCGGGCCGTGGCAAAGACGCTGAGTGGGCGGGTTTGCGTTAGTCACCGTGTCTTGTTGCGCTGTGTTACCTGCACCGTTCTCTGCCAGATGTTGCGCGAGCGCGCGACATCACGCGCAGCGCGGCGTGGTTTCGCGAAAGATGTAAACAAGAGAGGAGGGTGGCCCAAAAGGCGGAGCATCGCCATGAGCAACGCCAAATTCCGGCTTCACTTTTGCTTCACAAAGAGTGACGTCAGGCCCTCTCCTTAGTTTCCTTCCTCCGTGGCTTGCGTCAGCTCTTGCTCGCGCCTGTTGGGTTAGCTTGCTCTGGTCTAGTTCGCGCTTGCTTCGGTTGTCATCGTTTGCGATTGTTTTGTAATCTGATGGTATGTGCGACACGAATTGTGCAGCACTTTCTGGAAGCCACGTGGCACCAGCGATTGCACTGGGGCCTCGGATAAGTCATGTATGAAAGGCCGACGCGCTTGACCAACAGATCAGATTTTCGTCGATTGCCGACTCTGCTACATGTCTCTGTCAAAATTTTTTGCCTGAATATATCGCGAAGTGAAAACGCGTATGGAGCTGCGCTCAAATTTCGCGTTAGGGAGTATCGTAATCGTCGGTGAATTTTTGGGGGTTTTTACATATGAAAACCACAATTTGGTTATGTAGCACACCGTAGTGAGGGATTCCGGCTTTCTGACCCGGTGTTCTTTAACATGCACCTGATTGCGAGAGCGTTTGTTATGCGAAGCATATTACTAGGCTCAACCCAGCTCCTCAGGCGCGGCGGTGCCGCCTTCAATACCACGTGACACCGTGACGTCACGACAGAGGAGAAACGGGGCTCCAACTCACGCCGTCGCTCGCGGCGTCGCCTTCAAGGCTGACCACGTGACACCGTGACGTCACGACAGAGGAGAAACGGGGCTCCAACTCGCGCCGTCGCGAGCGGTATATAAGCAGCTGCGCTTGTTTCTAGGTGGCTTTGGCTCAACTCTTGCAAGATGGGCTGGGTGGGAATCGAACCAGGGTCTCCGGAGTGTGAGACGGAGATGCTACCACTGAGCCACGAGTACGATGCTTCAAAGCGGTACAAAAGCGCCTCTAGTGAATGCGGTGTTGCCTTAGAAACGAGCTGTTTCTAAGGCTCAGGCGTGCGTCGCTTGCTCAGGCGCACATTTCGTTGCCGCGCCGAACGCTGCGTTGCTCGACGCTCACTGCGTCCAATGCGGGGCGCGTAGTCGCTGCGCCGTAGCCCATTGTCTTTTTTTTTGTTGCATTTCGCTCCCAACGAAATGCGGCCGCCCTGCGGTCCCGGTCGAACCCGCGACCTTCAAGCCAGTAGCGCAACGCCACAGCCACTGGGATACCGCGGCAAGTTCTCTTTCCGTCTTTTCGGTAAGCCGGAAAAAAAATCGTGAAAAAACAAAAAGACGGGTGTGACGCCACTCTCTTAACTTCTCCCAATCGCTCGTCACGACGTTACAAATTTTCACAACGTTATCCTGCATTTATTTCATAGTTCATAGGAAGAAAAAAAAAATAATCTGAATTCCGAAGAAAATGAGAACCCAGCCCATAGTAAATTACAGAAACATTTCAATGCGCCAAAACGGTGCAAACACGAGAAAGTAATTCGAAAATGACGACATCCCACCGACGAACCAACGCCCAATATGCGGCGCGAAATTTCAGTAAAATGGCAGGGAGTTTGCTCTTCGCTTCCTGCAGCAATAATAAACCAATGAAATAAGACGAGGTGAAGTACATTACCAGAGCGAATTCATTTAATGTTTCACTTTAGCGGTTTCTTTAATCTTGATATTCGGTAAGGAACAGTGCGTCTACAGGCATCAATTTTAGGCCTCTATACGGCCACATATACTCCTGTCATATTAAAAGGCAAAAGTAATCGCTCTTCCCAATATGGGCGATGTCTTTCAACCTGCACAAAACATCCAGGCATCTGTCACGTCTCTCTACATCTTTAGATATAGCTGCGTGCCATAAAACATCGATCAATCACTCAACCAATCAACGAATAATTCCGTCAGCCACCAGCCAGACAATGAATGAATGAATGAATGAATGAATGAATGAATGAATGAATGAATCATACGTTATTTTAGACATCCAAGTGTCAACGGCGTAGCTTCACGTTACGACTACGAATAACAGGAGATCAATTCTCGCTTTTCACGCCGTGCCAACAGCAAAGCGGCCGCCTTTTTGCAGTCGAGCCCTCGACCTTGACACTGGCTTGGAAAGCGCCCCCGGCACAGTTCCGTCCCAGTCACGCATGCGCAGTAACACCATCGCATATAAGCAGCCTTCTGTGCGCGGGGAGGAGATGAGAAAGGCACGAGCAATAAATGAGGAACAACAAGAAGAAAAAGAAAGACAGCTGAGGCGGAAGTCGGGGTGGAAGTGGGGAGGGGGGAAGGGGGCGGGTTCTGTTTGTCGTTGAGCGACGAGTGCCGGAACGAACCGCAGGATGGACGCCGGTGCCAGACGTGACCGGCACGCAATATCACCTGTCCACTCCGACGTCTGTCCTTCGTCATACAGCTCTGGCTCCCGTTTTGTGCCAAACCTGGCTAGGGGAGGGCGGTTAGACGGTGTAGTGACGACAGCGAGTCTGTCATTGCGCTTCCTGAAGGTACAGACGCAGCTGTGCTGAGCCGCATAGGCGCGTATGACGCAGTTTAGTAGGCCCCGAATCCTTCAGAGTGGCTTAGTCGCGGTTTCGACCAAATGTCGTCTGTTCGGGTAAAATAGCTGTTGGGAAAGAAGCAGCCCGCATTGGTCGCAGCCAGAATGAAAGGACATTCTGACGTCCCTACGCATCTCTTGTCCACAAACTAAGCGACCAAGAAATTCGCGCGCATCCCGAAACGCCACCTTGTTGTGAATGGTGTCAGTGACCTGCTTCATTCCTAAAAAATAAGGAAGCTATCCTTCGCAGCTGTGATATGTAGATGTTCAAGACATGTTCGAAATGCACCGAAATCCTATAGAGACACTAGAATATGGCAATTACTCGCCGTTTCTTTTACAAAAGCGAGCTGCAGGAATTGGGTTACGTATGTTAGAAACCTGCCGCAGTCCATGAAATGCATATACTACAAATGCTACCTCTGGTTCTTAGAACTGAGTGTATTATTATTTGCGACAACATACCAGGTTTTAGTGACATTACGCAATGTTCTGTAAATCTTGTTCAAACTATCGAAAACCCTGGGCTACTTCCTACAGATGTCTAAATTGATCTGCAACGTTTTTTTCTATTGTACAAGCATTGACTAAACTGTATCTTCATTCCAAACGCTTTTTACTGCTTGCTGTCTTACAGAACATCTACGCGTAATACGTGATTAAATAATCTATCTGCGCTTTGCCTATCTTGACATCTGTGGACTGTCAGCTAAATAGATAAAACACTTAAACCTCGATTTTACAAAGTGGGACGGGATAATCACTTTGTTAAAACGAGAATTTGTTTAATTGAAAACGCTTAGGACATCCAAGCGAATAACAGAATACTTATTCAAGGGAGGGATTTTTTTCTTTCTGCGTGGACTTTGTAGGAATAACGAGTTTAGAAGTAAGACTCCATCGAGGAGACAATAGACGCTTCAACTTAGCCCCACCAGAGCAGCCAGGCCTATCTAGCAGAGCTAAAACTAAGCTTGCAATGCTTATTCACTTCACTCGGCAGTTTCGTAAAAGGAAAACGGCCGCCTCAGCTGGCAGCACGTTAATGCACTAACTGTAGCAGTACGTGAATAAGTTCTGAGGCGTCTGGAGCCGGACAGGTTTGCTGTAACGAGGGTTGTTAGCCACATTTTCGCCAGAAACCTTGTTACACTGGTCGTAGACTGGTTCAATAGAGAGTCCACTTCGTTGCTGCGAAGTTTCTAACCCATCACGATCTATGGGTACGTCTCGATGGAATAGAAAGGATTGCGTTAAGCTGGAAAATCACGTGAAAGCGCGATTTCTTACATCAAGGTTTCACTGTGCACCATACACAGCGTGAGCGAGAAACGTAAACACATCACTCTCCACCTGTGCCTTTCAATTTATTTTACGCAACGGATTGTTTGGGTAGGTGCGTTTGTGTCGTCACGGAGCTTCGGCGTGCAGGCATCGCTGATGGGACCGTTCCCGTATGAAGGCGCCAACCCTTTTTCAACAGTTTATAGCTGCTGGCGCAGTGAGAATACACGTGATTCCGGCACCATTGTCACGCATTGTTGTGTGGAGATGCACTTCAGTAGACTGATTTCAATCCACTGTTTGAACCAAGTTTTCTATCAAGACACTTGTACTCGCTGTAATATTTTATTTGTTCTTTGTCGCCTGCCAACGGCTCCTTGGGCTCGTCAAACACGGACTGAGGCAGCTTCCTCGCCAGGGAGGGCGCCAACGTATGCACGCGATAGCCGGGGTGACGACGCATCTATCTATCTATCTATCTATCTATCTATCTATCTATCTATCTATCTATCTATCTGTCTGTCTGTCTGTCTGTCTGTCTGTCTGTCTGTCTGTCTGTCTGTCTGTCTGTCTGTCTGTCTGTCTGTCTGTCTGTCTGTCTGTCTGTCTGTCTGCCTGTCTGCCTGTCTGTCTGTCTGTCTGTCTGTCTGTCTGTCTGTCTGTCTGTCTGTCTGTCTGTCTGTCTGTCTGTCTGTCTGTCTGTCTGTCTGTCTGTCTGTCTGTCTGTCTGTCTGTCTGTCTGTCTGTCTGTCTGTCTGTCTGTCTGTCTGTCTGTCTGTCTGTCTGTCTGTCTGTCTGTCTGTCTGTCTGTCTGTCTGTCTGTCTGTCTGTCTGTCTGTCTGTCTGTCTGTCTGTCTGTCTGTCTGTCTGTCTGTCTGTCTGTCTGTCTGTCTGTCTGTCTGTCTGTCTGTCTGTCTGTCTGTCTGTCTGTCTGTCTGTCTGTCTGTCTGTCTGTCTGTCTGTCTGTCTGTCTGTCTGTCTGTCTGTCTGTCTGTCTGTCTGTCTGTCTGTCTGTCTGTCTGTCTGTCTGTCTGTCTGTCTGTCTGTCTGTCTGTCTGTCTGTCTGTCTGTCTGTCTGTCTGTCTGTCTGTCTGTCTGTCTGTCTGTCTGTCTGTCTGTCTGTCTGTCTGTCTGTCTGTCTGTCTGTCTGTCTGTCTGTCTGTCTGTCTGTCTGTCTGTCTGTCTGTCTGTCTGTCTGTCTGTCTGTCTGTCTGTCTGTCTATCTGTCTGTCTGTCTGTCTGTCTGTCTGTCTGTCTGTGTAACGTAGACTTTGGTTGCGGAAGCCCGGGCAAAAGCATGCGATTCTCAACATTTCAATCAGCTTTCAGTACAGGCAACCACGGCGCCGCTACCATGGTCTTGTCGGGGAACGAATGCTTTGGTCTGGAAGCTCTTACGAAATAGACCAAGGTACATCAGAAATAGCAGGCCCTAGGCATGCTAACCTACCTTTGAAAAACGGAACGCAAGCCGACTCAGAACTCAACGCGTGCGCAGCCTCACCGGCGCTACTACCATCGCTTGGGTGCACTAAGCCGCTTGCGTCCGCTATTTCGCAAGCCCTCTGGAGTGCGGAGAACCTGCAAATCGGTTTTACGAAGTTTCTGCCTTTCTTGAGGCGGCTTCGAGCTGTGCCTACTCTGCGTTGCTTCTTACAATAAAAGGGAACTGTGTTTGCCCGTTCGGCAGCTTGCGTTACCCTAGCGTCAGCTTCAATTTCTGTGATCTGAGACGTGAACTAGCGTACCGTAACCTGCTTTGGACTACAATACTCGGTCTTGATACAGGATAGTGGAGCTGTATCTTACAGATTGCTTCAATCTTTGTTTACCGATTCGTTACTCGTCATTTCTTCGTTGTCTTGCGAAGTTAACCCATAACAAACGCGAAGAAGCCCGTGACCTCTTTTTCAAAGGTCACGTGTAGACGCTCAGCTTCCCCTCAAGACATTTCGAATCATCGAAGCAGGTAAACCCCGCCCGGCCATTAACTCCGAAGCAGCTTTACCTCAAGAATTTGAAACAGCTGTAAGCGAGTTACGTACCTAATTACGCACGCTCAGCAAATCAAAGCACCGAGGTGGTATCCGTAGCGAATGCAGAAAAGCGCAACAGAGCGAGAGAAGCAGAAAAAAGAAGCAAAAAAAAAAAAGAGTAAGGCGCACACACCGATAAAAACGCAGTTAACGAGGGTACCCAGAGTGCCCGCCGAGCGTTGAAGCGGAATCAGGCTTTATCTCTTCGACTCGCTCGCTGTGCGGGGGAGTCGACCCTTTTTTTCTTTTGTTTACGACCGACAAGCGACATGCGATGGGGGATGGAGGGAGGGGGAGGGAAAGGGTCATCTGGGCTAAAAATAATGAGGCCGTGAACTCCCGCTCGCCACGTGCGAGCGGAGATGAAAAGGCGCTGACGTCGCGGGGGGGGGGGGGGGGGGGGGGAGCTGCGCGCGCGTCAACTATCCGAGGACACTCGAGCCCGAGCCGCAGGGGTTCGACAGAAGAGAGACGACAAATAAAAAGTGCAAATGAACGAGAGGGTGAGGGTAAGCGAAGAAAGAGGGTTTGTACGTCTTGAATGCACTTGCCTTTGCAAGTGATGAACTGACTGATTAGGTGTATTTAAAATCTGCTCGCGGTTTCTTCAAAAGGCTCTTTTCGCTTTGCCTGTCTGCGAAGTATTTTTATTTATTTATTTGTAATACCTACATCGACCGAACGGGCAAAATAGTAGGGGGGGGGGGGGAGTAAGGAAAAGCGGGAATCAGATTAATTTGTACATACATACATAAAGAAAGTTACCAGACACTGCGGGCACTGACAGGTCAACAACACTCTTCGTTACCCATGTAGAAAAAAATACAAGAATACCATACTATTATACACATTCATATGCAAGTTCTGCAGGACATAAGAACAGACATCAAAAACCAAAGCGAAGAAAGAAGACGAAGCTGCACCAAACGGATTGGTGACAAAATAGTGCATCTGAATTTGAACATCAAACGCTGCAGGTGAGTAGAGAAAGATGAGGGAGGAGCAGAAACAATATGGTCTGGTAAATCATTCCAGTCATGAATTGTTTTCGGAAAGAAACTGTACCTAAACATATTCACCCTGCAGCTGTATTGGCGGATTTTCATTGAGTAATCGGTTCGACGAGACACATAACTTGGTGGCCTAATTTACATGTCCTTGTCAAAACCGGTTCTGTCCTGGAATATGTTATCGAAAAGACACAATGTGATACACTTCCTCCTATTTCCAAGCGGTGGCCAACGCAGATTATTCTGAATTGTGGTAGCGCTTTTCCTGAAGTCATAGTTGCCAGAAGCGAAGTGGGCAGCTCGTTTCTGCACACGCGCAAGCTCATTTATGTTTTGCTTTGTGTAAGGATCCCATGCAGAACAGCCAAATTTTGAAATGGGACGGACTTTAGTTAGGTATAAGAATTCTTTGAGTTCAAGGGGGGCTTGCTGAAAATTCCTTCTGATAGAGTTGAGTGCACGGCGGACTTTGGACGATAAGCAGTGAACGTGTGTGTTCCATGAAAGGTCATTGGCAAACATAACTCCCAGATATTTATAATCTGTAACCTCCGTTACGCGTTCACTGTCTTGAAAATAGCTATTGATTTGAGGATGCCTCTTTTTCGTGAACGTGACTGTGTTGCATTTCGACAGATTGAAGGCCATCTTCTAATCCTGACACCAGGAAAAAATGTAATCAAGATCCTTTTGCAGCAGCTTCGAATCTGCCAGACAAAGGATACTGCGGTAGACACAGCGGTCGTCTTCATACAACCTGATTGAGCTGGACACATGTACTGGAAGATCATTGATATCGATCAAAAAGAGATAAAAAGGCCTGATGAAACTGGTGATTCTGCTGAATTCGCTCCGTCCAGCACTACGCACTGCTTTCGTCCGCTCAGATATGCCGCTATCCATGTCAGCAACTTAGTCGGTATGTTAACGGCAGATAAGAGCTGTATTAAGAGGTTATTGATACAGAATAGAATGCTTTTCTAAAGTCTAAATATATGCAGTCTACTTGACTACCTGTTTAGCGATTCGGCAATATCGTGAGCAAATTATATTAACTGTGTGCCGCTTGAAAAACCCCATCTGAATCCAATTAGGTTGGTGTAGATTATATGCTCAAGAATCTTGCACATTAAGCTTGTTAGAGAAATAGGCCTGTAGTCGTTGGTGTTTGCTTTATTTCCAGTTTTGTGTACAGGAACTACGTTTGCCCGCTTCCAGTCAGGTGGTAGCTCACCTTGTTCAAGGGACTTTGTGAACAACGTTGCCCGGTAAGGCGAAACCGAAGAAGTACAGTTTTTTACAGTACTCTCATATTCACAACAAATATCAAGATGAATGTATAGCTCCTACTGCCCCCACCGTACAATAAATAAATAAATAAATAAACAAATAAATAAAAAAAAAAAAGATAAATAAATAATACATGTACACAACCTTTTCGTACGCATGGATTCTTGGAAGGAAAGCCGTGGCGTGTTTTTGCTAGTCCATTTCGGTGTTCTATGATACGCTACTGACGAGCCACAGATGGGTGGCGGTAACGTTCAAGTTCCTTCCGAGTGCAGTACAAATCAGTTGCAAAATTAGGCTTTACCGAACTTCGGTGGCGCATATGGAGGTAACCAAGCTATCTTTAATTCAACCCGGAATAAGCTTCCCACGGCGACCTCCTTCACAACCCCCTCCGTTGCTTTGAGAAGTTGAGTCTATCCCCGGAATGATGAAACGAGTCAATCAATCAATCAATCAATCAATCAATCAATCAATCAATCAATCAATCAATCAATCAATCAATCAATCAATCAATCAATCAATCAATCAATCAATGTTTTAGTCAATCAATCAATCAATCAATCAATCAATCAATCAATCAATCAATCAATCAAGCAGACTATCCTTTCTGCATTGCGCACTGATCGCAGCGCTCCCACCTTGAAGATGAACAAAATGTCGTCACTGCACTGATGCAGGTATCGTGTATGCGCGTAGGTGCGCGCGCACGCGCGTGTGTGTAGCCAGGAAATTTTACCTCCGAGGACATTTCCCTCCCTGCCGGTACACCGAGCGAAGAGCGAGAGAGAGAGATCGGGGCGCACGACCTGGGCGGTGTGCTTGGCTCCGTGACATTTACCACCACCAAAACGCCGAGCGAGCAACACGCAGGCCCCGCCCCTCATGCGACGACCTTTTCCTCAGCTGTAGGGAAACGTAAAGCGGACGAGAAAGGGGAGACCGAGGGGGGGGGAGGGGAACGAAGAAAGAGAATAGGGAAGAGCAACAGGGAAGGGGAGAGCTGAAGGAGGCGGAGGGACCGGGGGAGTGCGCATGCGCTCAAAACAAGGACGCGCGGCTTGACCCGGATTTTTTTGAATAGAAACAACTCCCGGGTCGCGAGCTGAAGCCCCGAGGTCGCTAATTGTATTCGAATGAAGTGCAACGCGTTGCGACTGACGAAAGGCGAGTAGAGAGAGAGAGAATAATTTGTTACGAGTGGGTGCTCGGTGAGATGTTATTATACTAGCGCAGGTTTCCAAAGCAGGGCTCTTACTAGTTAAATATTTATTGACCCAGATTCGGTTACCTCGCAATAACCACTTGATGACTAAATATTTTCGATATTTGAGTACGTTGCTTCTCTGTGTTATTATCATCATTGGTTCTTTGATACGTTATGCGATTACTGGGTGCTTACAGACAAAGGTCGGCAGGTAATTAGTGTACCGCGATAATCGACTGAAGTTACAGAGAGGAATATGATGTATGCAGTGCGTCAGCATGAAAGAACGCAAAATTACTACGGTGCAAAGAACAAGGGAGCCCACGAATACACGAATATACGAATCAAAACCATGGAACATCAATACAGCAAATAGACAGAAGCAAACAAAACAACATATTTAATAAGCAATCTCCTACAACGACGTTGAATAGTGTTAACCGAGAAGCCGCCTTTAATAGGCATATCACAATTGCATACGTACACCGCAATGTATACGCTGTAAAGGTTGAGGTACCTTTGTCATAATTAATTCTAGTCTTATGAATAAAACATAGCAGCCAATTATTTACACTTCCCGTGTAGCAGAAATCGCGAATAATAAATGAACTTCAAGGCTGTTTTGTTAATTGTCTGTGCATTAAAATTATATAATTATAACAAAGCAGATAAACCACATACACGACATTCTTATGTCAAAGCAGGGTGGTAGAGTGGAAATCGCGAGAACAATTTTGAAATCTGTGCAAAATGCTGACGGCCGCTGGACAGATTTATTGAGTTTCCCATTTCAACAAGTTGCTCTTCTCCAAAAGCGCGGTGAATGGTAGTGAGGGGCACACGTGGGACAAAAACAGATGTGGTTACTGAAACAGGCGCTAATTAGCACGACATGGTCCGTTTTTATCGTCGTATAGTTGGGTCTCAAATATTTCACGTATGCCGCAGGAGCACGAATGCTCAAGGACTCAAGCCACAGTATTTCGTACAGTATTAACACAAGTATAGAATAAAAAAAAAACGCTTTCGATGAATTCTTTGAAAATAAAGAACAAGGCCTAATCGAGAGGTCGGTCCAAATGAACGTGCAGTAAGGAAAAATACACAGAAGATTACATTAAATAAGGTTCTGCCGATAACTTGATCTTTGAAGACTCAGTGTCCGTTAACTTGTAATTCAGATTTTGCTTAATGTTTACCGACTTTGTCAAACCTATTTTGTGCTATTTGTCTCCACTCCTGACAACTCTATCTTTATGTACTGTTGTCGAATAAACTTTGACTCCGGTTTTAAGTTTATCACTAATATATGGTGATTACACAGGCCAAACTAGACGCCGTAAGGGTAAAAGCAGACGAACTAAAGCTGGTACTCGCAAACAAATATGCAGCTTTGGAACAGGAAGATGAAGATAACGTAGAAGTAATGAATGAAACCATAACTAGCGTGGTTTAAGAAGGAACATTTGAAGTAGGAGGTAAAGCATCCAGGCACACAGCAGCTACGCTCTCCCGAGTAGCAAGAGACCTAATAAAGAAACGACAAATCATGAAAGTGTCGAACTCAAGAGATCAGATAGAGTTCGCTGAACTGTTAAAGCTGATAAACCAAACGAACATGAGCGATATTCGAAATTATAACGTCGGAAAGACTGAGGAAGCAGTACAGAAATGCCCGCAGTATGAAATCAGTGAGGAGAAAACTTGGTATATGATGGTCCAGATGAAAGTGAAAGAGAAGCATGCTTATTAGCAATCTCGATGATGCTGTAAAAACCGCAGAATTTTCCACTGGCTTGTAACCAGAGCAGCCACGAACCTTCATCGGAAGTAGTGCCGAAACGAATACAGAGGATCCTTCTACAACTAGCGATGAAGTTAGAAGCGCCTTACATGGCATGACCCGGGGAAAAGCGGCAGGGAAAGATCGAATAACAGTAGATTTAATCAAAGATGGAGGAGATATTGTGATTGAAAAGCTTGCTGCCCTTTATTGACAATGCCTCATGACTTTAACCTTAAAGGAGAGCTGGAAGAATTCCGACATTATATTAATCCATAAGAAGGAAAACGTTAAAGAACTGAATAATTATAGGCCCATTAGTTTGCTTTCAGTATTATACAAAAGGTTCACTAAGATAATTTCCAATAGACTAAGAGGCTACTTGACTTCAGTCAACCACGAGAACAGGCTGGCTTCAGGAAGGGATATTCTACAATGGGTCGCATCTATGTCACCAATCAGGTAATTGAGGAATCTGTGGAGCACAGTCCACCTCTCTATATGGCTTTCATAAATTACAAAAAGGCACTTGAGTCAGTGGAGAGGCCAGCATTCAGGAGGCATTGCGTGATCAAGGATTGCAGGAGGCAGACGTGAAAGTCTTGGGAAATATCTACGAAAATTCCGCAGCTACCTTGGTTCTCCACTACAAAAGTAGAAAGTTGCCTATAAAGAAAGGAAAGGGCCTAGAAGAAGTATTCAATCTATTAGAGTGGAATCACTTGGAAGTGAGCAGCAACGACAAATATCTCACCGACCTACGGTTTGCAGATGACATTGGCCTGTTTAGCCACAATAATGATGAATTGCAACAAATTATTGAGTACCACAACCTAGAAAGTGTAAGGTTAGGGCTGAAGGTTAATATGCGGAAGACAAAGATAATGTTCAGTAGAATAAGAGAATAAGAACTCATGATCGCTAGTCAGTCTCTAGAGTCTCTGCAATAGTACTTTTATCTAGCTCAATTACTCAGAGTGGACCCTGATAGTGAGAAGGAAATTTACAGAAAAATAAAAATGCGTTGGAGTGCAGACAGCAGCCATTACCAAATGCTGTCTAGGAGCTTACCACGGTCGCTGAAAGAAAAAGTACGCAATCATTGCATTCTACCAGTGCTAACATATGGGGCAGAAAGAGGCTAACAAAGAAGCTAGAGAACAAGTTACGGAGCGCACAAAGAGCGATGGAACGAAATATGTTCAGCTTAACGTTAAGAGACAGCAAGGGAGCGGTGTAGATCAGAGAGCAAACGGGGACAGCCGATATTCTAGTTGACATTAAGGGAAGAAGAAATGGAGCCGGGCAGGCCGTGCAATGCGTAGGATGGATAACCTGTGAACCTCTAGAGTTACAGAATGGGTGCCAAAGGAAGGGAAGCGCAGTCGAGGACAGCAGGAAATTAGGAAGTTAGGTGGGTTATGAAATGAGGAAGATGCAGGTGCAAGTTGGAATCAACTAGCGCAGGAATGGGCTAATTATCGCTTGGAGAGGCCTGCGTCCTGCAGTGGACCATGTGGACATAAAGATAGGCTGAGGATGATGAGGATATATATATATATATATATATATATATATATATATATATATATATATATATATATATATATATATATGCGTGTGTGTGTGTGTGTGTGTGTGTGTGTGTATGTGTGTGTCTGTGTGTTATAGTTGGAACGTAGCGTGGAGCGAATAGTGGGCAAATTGCAGGGTGATGTGAGCTAATTAACAAGGTTTCAATAACGGTATTTATTTACACTCGTCACACTTACTGCGTTTATATATTCGCCCTATTAATTAGCCTAATTGCCCATGACTTGCGTTCGCCTGCACTCCGGCTGACGCTGCCAGCCTAAACCGGGAAAAAGACCGGAATAGGGCAGCTTGAATAGCTATCGGATTAGGGAGCAAAGAGGTGTAGCTGGCATTCTAGTTGATATCAAAACGAGGTCAAGGGCAGATGATGTAGTGAGAAGGACTAATATAACCAGTCCTTTTTTGAAAGCATGACGAAATGGGTGCCAATGGCAAGCAGATAAGCGCAATTGAGAAAGAAGAAATTTAAGCTGGTTTCAAAGGTTAAGAAATGCGCAGGTTTATAACGGAGTCCCCTGACCCAAATGTTGCGAAAGCCTTAATAAACATTTAAAGCGGTAGCCATTTACACGTAGCATATTTTCCCCTTTTCGTTTTTGTGCTAAACGCATTTTTAATTATTTTGTTCCCTTGGGGGTTTATAGCTTTTCTGGAAATATTTGTTGTTAAGAACCGATTATCTAACATACGCGTTCGTTTACTTGTGCTGAATGTGTAGATATTTTTGCGTATTTTTATGGCAGCTTATTTTCTAGGAACCAATATTTCGTCACGAGCTTTCGAACTGTTGTTGTGGATTTGCGGAGAACTGCAGAAACTGCACGATTTGTCCTCCACGTTTCGGCGTTTATTTTTCTTTGTTTCTTTTTTGTCTATATCGAATGCTCGGGCTCTTCTCCGAAAACGGCTTCATTGCCTTAATGCTATCACACCACTTCATCTGATCGCTCCTTAATGGTTTACCAATTTCATGCTGGGGGAGAAGCCGGTGACAATCCGGTTGCCTACATTTTCAATCATATCCGAATAAACCAATCAATTCCTATTTAGCAAAGAAAGGGGGAAAAAGTATGGAGATTACCATCATCATCCGGGAAGCTGGCTTCTCTTAGTCTCTTATAGCAAATATAGCTCCGATAACGCCACCCGCTAGATTACAAAGCCTTCGGCAATGTTCGGGACAACAGCAACGAATTATTTGTTTTCGTACGCGCGTCCACCATCATTTGTCGCGGGTCAGTGGCCGCGTGATGATGCATTATTCCGCGACAAGGCGTATTCGACCAGTTCTGACTGTCCGCCACTGACGCGGGCTTTTATCGCTGTTCTCGCGCAAAGCTACAAAAACAGACCTTAAAGCGTTCTTGGGCTATTACCGTTTGTCGACCCCTTTATGGCCCTTCTGGACTGCTGTTAGCCTTTGCTCCGAGAAGGAAGCATCTATTGTGCTGGCAAGTTTGAAGTTACGTTGAAACCCGCGCAGCGATGATAGGCACCCCGATGCACACGGTGCTTATTTATTTGTTCATTAATTTTTTTGGCATGAGTACATTGAAGGACCGAAGGCGTTGCAGAAAGGAGCGGGTGACAGAAATGCATTACAAGAACAAAACAATAGTACTTCGTAAGATAACCGGAAAACTTTTGCACTAGTACTCTTGTACTTACTTTAGTATACTCAAGTCTAACTCCTAACATTACTCCTCTTGCATTTACAAATTAGTAAAAAGAAATGATCTGATATTCTGATTTTTCCTCTACTGCTCTACTCTCTTACGTCCAGTACAATATCGCGAAACTTCTACTCCACTACTACTTTACCACTGTGTACTGGTAAGTAAAAGAAACTTAACTATTGCTTCATTGTTATCTATCTTTCTCTTGATAATAATTATCTAACGTAATTATTAACTGATTCATTATTTACCCTTTACAAGACTAAAGATAATTAACAAAACGATGTGCTGCTCCTCTACTTCTTTCTCAATTGCGGTTACAAACTAAGTTACCTCAAAACTATTAGTATCAACTACTTTATACTCCTTACTCTCCTTTTCCATTCTCCAATTTAGTAAAGCTCTACGCATGTCGATAGCTAGCTCCCTTTTGGCGCTAAACAACCTTCCAGTTTCTGGCAACCATCGAAGGGCCCGACGAGACTTGAAATACTGTTCTGGACCCTAGGCCTCACGCCAGGTGCGCTACACTAGCAGTGTGGGCCGTGACACAATCTTTAAAGGGAAGCTTCATTTGCCTCTTTTCAGGGGTTGGGCATTCCTCGTCACTTACTTGGAGTATGTATTTGTGGATATGTATAGAGAACTTGGGTCCCTAGGTTTAATGCTGGCTGCTGCCTGGCCCAGTAGATAACTTGGGTCACTGGGCACGGTGCGTATAAACAAACTTTGGCACTGATTCCGTGCCACTGGGTATGTTCCCATTCTTGGGCGATCCCCCAGAATGAACGCACCACTGTCCCACAAGCGGTGCCAGGACTTGAATGTTTTTAGGTGGATTCCGTACTTTTATTGAGTTCCGCCGGGAGACCCCTCATCGCTATGTTGTATAGGAAAGGTGATAGCACCGACCCTTGCGGGGTCCCCTTGTTACCAAGTGCGGTGGGAGGGGACTTTACATCCAGAAATTTTATATTCGCCTACCTATGCGACAGAAAGTCTATGACGTGTGCATATGCCCGATGCCCCACACCTACCTCTTCGAGGCCTGCCAAGATAGCCTTGTGGCTAACGTTGTCAAATGCCTTGGTGAGGTCGAGGCCTAGGATCATCCTGGTGTCAGTTGAGTCATATCGGTCTAGGATATCATGCTTAAGTCTGAGCATGACATCTTGTGTACTGAGCCCTGGCGTGAATCCAACCATTTCATGCGGCCAGAGATAGTTCTCCTCCATGTACCTGGTCAGTTCGTTTGAACAACATGCTCTATCAATTTCCCTACACACGATGTGAGGGAGATTGGTCGCATGTTGTTCAAGCCGGGTACTTTGCCTGACTTTGGAATAAAGACTACGTCCGCCTGTTTGCATGTCTTTGGGAGTTCTCCTTTCTCCCACACCTGGTTCATGTATTTGGTTAGTGCAATGATGGACTCATCGTCTTGATTCCTGACAGCTGTGGTCGTTATCTCGTCCGGACCGGGGGCAGATCTCTTTCTGAGGTTATTAAGCTCTGCTCTAACTTCTGTCGTGGTGATGGGGGCAGCGAGACCTGGGTTTGGAGGTCCCTCGTAGTCCTTAAACACCTCGTTCTTTGCTTTTCCAAGATAGTCTCTTGGAGCTCGCTAATGAGCTCGTCATCTGTGACTACGAAGCCATGCCTCGCTCTCACCTGGTTTGTACTTGCTAGCTTGCACATTTGATTTACTAGGGTCGGTGATAGGTCTGAGAAGGCTCCAGGTTTTGGAGAGACTCATATTGGTTTCAATATCATCGCACCTGCTGTACTAATTCTGCTCGTTGAGCTTAATCGCCTATGTTTCGATTTCATTGTTGAGTCTGGCTAGTTGGCGCCTGATATTCCTGTTCCATCTTTGTGCCTTGATTCTTTTCTCCAGATTATTTTTTCTGCTCCCCACGGTCAGAAGTTTGCTGTCTAGCGCTGGGGGTGCGTGCTCATCCTCTACATTTGTAGTCGCTTGCCCTATGTGCGTTCTAAGGAGGTGTGTCCACTCGTCGATATTGTAGATATCGTCCGGCAGCGACGAATATAGTGGAAGAGTTTGGGGCTAGCAGAGGCTTGGCGTGCCCCCCATTGAAATCAGAGCTATTAATCATTGAGCCAAAACACGAAAGGGGACACGCTGGGAGTAGCAGACCCATCAATGTTTTCGTAAACAGAAATGACGTTCCCATGCTGGAGGAAATTAGAATTCTGGGCATGTATATCCAGAGACATGGATACAACCTCACGACAATCAAGAAGTTGGAAGGATACGCGGCGCAGGTCACGCGGTCTTTAGGAGAGATCAACTCAAAGGCAGGGGCCTCAAAGAATACAGCCTCCTCCGACTCATGCAAGCCTTTATTACCAATCGACTAGCGTATGCCACGCCGTATTTTGTGCTTAAACAAGAAGAAAAGGAGAGAGAGAGAGAGAGAGGAAAGGGGAAAGGCAGGGAGGTTAACCAGAGAAAAAGATCCGGTTGGCTACCCTACGTTGGGGAGAGAAAGAAAGAAGAAAAGGAAAAGAGAAAAGAAAAAAGAAGAAAAGGAAAAACTAGATGCCATCATTAGGAAGAGCTTTAAGAGAGCCCTAGGGCTACCAGACTCAACGTCGACAGACCTCCTTCTCAAAATGGGGGTTCACAACACGCTAGTTGAGCTCACTGAGGCAGTACGAGTGTCTCAGTTGGAAAAATTAGGCCAGTCCAAAACAGGGAGAAGAATCATGGAATGGGTAGGAATCCAATGCGACATGGGTGCCCCGACTGGCAAGAAGGACATTCCGTTGGGCGTGCGCAAACGCTTCCGAATTGCCCCCTACCTAAAAATATGAATCCTACCTACAACAAAGAGACGAGAGCTCACAGGCCTTAGGCTCTAGTAAATAAAGTTAAAAACACACCGGCGCATAAGTAGCGGACGTGGACACCGCTTGCGGTAGAGACGGGGCTGCGGTATCGACGGTGGTTGATGGCGACGGGTGCGTTAAGATAGCGCGCTCCACATGCACGAGGGAGGCCTGTACAGCCTAGGAGATTGCAGTAGCGCTCGTTTGTGTGGGAACAAAAGCGGGAGTCATATTATGCGATAGAAAATTAGCTATCCGAAATTTTAGCAAAGGGATAATCTCGGAAGAGGCCCTCCAAATTCTTCTCAAAAACCCTCCTAGGAGGGACATAACTTTTGTTTGGGTTCCGGCCCATGAAGAAGTCCCAGATAACAAAGCCGCTCACGAGCTCGCCCGAGCACTCTACCACCGCGCAACTCTAGAGCAGTCAGATCCAGGGATCAAAGATAACATCATCACGTGCAGGGAAATTGTAGATCATTACAAAGCCGAAAGAAGAATCGTTCCGCCTCCGCAACAGTCTCTCTCTCTCTCTGGAGGACGCTCGCATTTGGCAGCGCCTCCAGGTAAACAATTATACGTCTCCATATTGGATCTACTTAACTCAGACGAGGGACTACAACGACGCCCTCTGCAAGATTTGTAAGGAGAAAGGTGCACTAGACCATGTAATATGGGAGTGTGCTGGCGCCCCAGGGGCCAAGGAAAACATTTACAATAGAGAAGCCTGGGAGGCCTTGCTCCTGAGCGAGGCCGAAGACGACCAGCGTCTAGCAATCCGCCTGGCCGTTGAGGCCGTGAAGACTCACCGTCTTCAACGTGCGGGGACTGCTTCGTCCTGCCCCTTAGCTGCGTGTAGGTTATGAGGAGGGCACCCCAACTCGGTGGAATAATAAAGTTTTCAATCAATCAATCAATCAATCAATCAATCAATCAATCAATCAATCAATCAATCAATCAATCAATCAATCAATCAATCAATCAATCAATCAATCAATCAATCAATCAATCAATCAATCAATCAATCAATCAACCTGTACTTCTCTCTACCATCCACCTCTGGCCAACAGGGGCCTGCGTGTTGCTTTTCAACGCAGAACTGCACTCGATACTTTAAGTATGTCCTGCTCAGTCGAGGACCGGCAATCACTAACCCCGTATTCTTCCCCTCATCCTGATCCTTTCTTTCCCATTGCCGGCTCAGTGTCGCAGGTAAGAGCGAAAATTTCAGGCCCTGCCTCTCTCCCTTTCTCTGAACGTAATTCTATCTGTATTCCGTTTTTTGCGCTAATGTAATCTGTCGTGGGAAATTTGTTGGGTGGCACTGGTAAGTTCCATGTAGCCTCTGTCTACCATGTTGAACTTGGTAATGTGGTAGCACTACCATGGCAAACTGTTTTCAGAACATTAGAAATAAAGAGAACTGTTTAAAATATCACAATTAGACCATTATACGCGGTCAGCGTTACCGCCCAAATGTTACCTAGGTTCAGAGACGCCCGTGCTCAGAATTGTCGAGTTTTATTTGCGCCTTGGTAATTATCTAACAGAGTGGTTAACTGCGGACGTAAAACGCTCACCTACAATAAAGACGCGTTCTGCTGCCTGCACGCAGTACAGCTTAACAGCAATGAGCAATAAATTAAGCCGCGGGTTTCTTTCTGAACTAAGCCTTGCTTAGCAGAAGCATTCATGTAATATCCGCGATTTTCACAGCCTGTCGAAACATGGATGTGCGTGATTTCTATTTAACAATACACATGTACTAAGAACCTCTACGTCCAAAGTCAGCTGAGTGTCGCTTTCAGAATACTGCACACGTCGCAGTGCATTTGTTCAACCATCTTGGGAACCATAGCTGTGTCTCACGAACTGCTCTATATTTCGCAATGTTTTAATGAGTAGGCACGCTGCGATACTCTTCACTATTATTTCATGGTGCGACTGTAGCCGCGAAATATTTGTTTACAGCAATGTCACGAGCATGTGATGCCCCCTCGGCACAATCTTCGTTGGCCAGCCTGGATCGGTGGCCCGCCAGGATTAGTGGTCAACGTTGACCATCACATCAAATAAACACCAACCGGCACAGCGGCTTGCGGTCACTCATCGTTCACCACCACCACGCGGCGGAGCGTGTTTCCGACGGAAGGCGCCTGAAGGTGCCTCGATCACAAACCCGGGCGTCTTCCTGGCCCTCCAGTGTTGAGCACCTGGGACATGTAATTTCCCAGGCCGGCCTGTCACGATGTCACTGGCCGTGCCCCCTGTAAGCTCCGGTTGGGCCGCAAGTTCAAGACGCCCTTGGACGTCTTGCGTACGGACCTCCGATCCACAGCACTCCTGAAGCAACTGATGCAGAAGCTGGCTGCTGACCGAGAGTGCCATCCCGGGCCTTTGCTGCAGTCGGGAGCTCCTGCCTTCGCCAGCAACTTACGTCCTAGCCCACCCTAGTTCGCCGGACAGGTGGCATCTCCTGCCAACGCCTCATCGCTGCTAGTCTCCATGCCGGACGGAAACACCTGGCAATGGCACGCCAACAATATTAGGCCTCCCCTTGGGACCCGGCTTGTACCCTCAGCCGCCACTTCAGAAGTCCAGCCCGCACGGGGACCAACGGCAACACCAGTAGCTGCCTGCGAAGCACCGCCCACCTCGGAGGCGGCAATCGTCGCCATTTATGTGGTGCCCGTTGGGCCGGTGTCAAGTCCGGCGCGACTCTCACAGCCGGCCACTGCGGACCTTCCGGAAGGATCTAATCTGGCTCAGGCAGCGCAGTGCGTTGCCACACACGGCCCGTCGACACCGGTGCCCAGGCGAAGGACTCGATCACGGAAGCCGCCGGACCGTTACTCACCTGGATAACAGGCGCCGTCGACCCGGATGGGACGAGGGCAGAGCCTCGACCAGGCGTGAACCTGTTGTTAGTTTGAGCTGAACAAACAAACTGGGGGTAGTGGGTGTGACGAGCAAGTGTCGCCGCCTCGGCATAATCTTTGTCGGCCTGCCATGCTCGGTGGCAACGTGGATAAACACACCAAATAAACACCGACGAGCATAGCTGCTTGCGCTCAGTCATCGGTCCCCACCACCCCGCTGCGGAGCGTCTCTCTGACGGAGGGTGTCGTCGTGTTATGCGACCAGGCAGCGTCACTGCCTTAGTTTAGGGCCATTTAAGTCCAGAAACAACGCGGTTAAGTACTTCTTCTTCTCCGCGCGGAGTAACTGAATGAAGCAATCTTAATTCCACTGTCGTAGAACGATACAAGCTGTGTCTATTCCAGGATCTTTTTCGATAGTTCTTTCTTTCGCAAATTGTTTTATCTTATTTAGGTTTTAATGCTGCACACAACCGTAAAGCACCATTGTGTGCACCGATATTGCTTTGTTTTCACATATTCTGTTTTTTGTTTTCTGACACGTAATCTGTACTACTCTGCCATGACACCTAACGTTGGGATGACCAGTTCCTGGAGTAAAGTAACACAAATTAATAGCATCTCGGTAGGTCGACGAAGGATTCTTCTAATACACAATGAGCAAAACCGCAACTTTCTGAGAGTGCCGCGCTCTCCCCTCCTTCACCCATTCTGCGTGGTGACTGGGCTTTCCCCGAAGGTAGAAAGACATCGATGCAACGGGTGCGCGTTGCCGCAGGGACCGAGTTGCGGGGTGCGTTCAGTGCCGAACACCGACTTGAGACACACGTGCTCTCGCACGAGAACTTTGACGCTCCCGAGAGTGTACACGTAGTGGCGGAGCGTCCGGGAAGCATTTTTACAACTGCTAGTAGGTACAGCGGGGCGTGGTTTTTCTCGCGGCGCTCGACGCTTCTGCGCAGGCGTGAGTACGAGCAGGTGCGAGTGAGAAAGTCTGGGGGCCTTTGCTCCTTGAATATGTGACTCAGCCTAGGTGGAGAAGTTTCTTTGCACGTGTAGCGCGTGTTTGTTCCTAGGCGTGCCGACATGGCGGAGGGGGGTCGAGTTTGCGCTCGGATGCTGGCTGCCGGCCGGCGAGGTGAAACACGCGAACCAGCGCGCACTGACAACCCATTTGGTGATCGCTATGTCTAAAGGTACGACAGAGAGACTTTCTCGATCGTGCGGCACTGGTGCTGGATCATTCATGCAGGGTTATAACTTTGTCCCACCTTACGGCACTCTACTTTCAAAACAAAAAAGGCTACGCTTTCCCCTGGGCTGCAATAGAGGCCATAGTAGAGGCCGGGTCTGCTCTCCTGGACTTTTCAGGAGCATTTCTGAGTGGTCCCCTTTGAGTGAAATAAACGCACATCGCCTTAGCAACCACGGTTAAACGCATTTGCCTGATGTCACGCCGTGAGGATTACTGGCTTTGCCTCTCGTCCACGTTAGGTTAGGTTTACGTTAGATTAGGTTACCTTGGGTTAGCGTAAAAAGCGTTAGGGTGCCGCGGCGTCAAAGTGGTTATGCCGCGCGGATTATTGTCTTTGAGTATCGGCCAAGTTATGTTACGTTAGGTTAGGTTAACGTTACCTGAGATTGGTTTACCTTAACGTTGCGTTACGCTAGGTTAGCGTAAAAGCCGGCGTGGCGCGGCGTGTCCTCACAACGGTTACGTCGTGATTATTGTTGTCTTTCTGTCTCGGCCTCGTTAGGTTGGGGTAACGTTATTCTAGCTTAACATAAGGTTAGGTTAACGTTACGTTAGGTTAGCGTGAAGCTTGTTAGGGGGCGCGTCGTATTCTTATAGCGGTTGCGGGGCCGTCGAGTGTCGCCGGCGCCCTTTCAGCCACTCGCGTTCATCCACGGTTGCTAAGGCGCTGTGCCTCCTACATGTTCAATATATGCGGGTGGGCCTCTTCCACAGTCCCTACCGCTCCTACGTAAATATCTGCGATGTTATCACTTGTTTCACCGCGCCGGCAGCCAGCGTACGAGCGTAAAGAAACTCGAGCCCACTTCGCAATGCCGGCACGCCTAGGGACAAACGCATACAACACACGCTAAGAAACTCTTCCGAAGTGCCTAGGCACAGTCATACATTCAAGGAGCAAGAGACCCCCCCCTTTCCTCTCTCGCACCACATCTTACTCGCGCATGCGCGCGAACGTCCGGCGCCTCCGCAAATGCCACGCCCGGCTGTACCTACTAGCAATTGTAAATAAGCGTATGGGAAAGACAGCGTCCCCTCCTCCTCCTCTGCCGCCACCCTCTTCTAGCGTAGCAGCTGCCGGAGAGAGTCCTCGCGACGGGATACGACGGTGGCGGTCCACGCCAGTCCACGCTCCACGCCGCCGCTGTGCTCGCGTCACTGGAGACAACCCACGTACGACGAAATACTTTAAAATTATAGCCACCTATATACCATCGCCACAGTTGTGCAGGTCAACGCCTCTGTTTATTACGGAATTGCGCAACGAACACTACCCAAAACATGCTCACTGCAAGACATGTGCGCATTCAAGAGCATCATTCCTTTAAAGAAGCGAATACGTTTCTCCAAGCATTCGGCTATTCGCTTACATTGACAATCAACTTAGATTCTTTCTACCCAATATTATTTTCTTCTTTCGCTCGAGAGGTCTACGGAGACTGGAACATTGCCTTAACAAATAATCCTGGTTACGCCACTGCTCTCGGCCGATACTCGGTTCGTATCGACGGCCTCCAAGGGTTGTAAGCGCTGGCAGCCGCCGTCGCAAACCGATTGTTTATAGCGGAGCGCAAGCTCCGAACGATCAATAAATCCATTTACTCTCCGCAATAGCTGAACTTCATATAACAACACTCATCTCGGCATCGTGGGATCGATGCTGGCCGGTCGGGCCCGCGGAAGGCAAATGCAATAAAGAGAAAGAAAGAAAGATAAGGCGCTGTTCTCGAGCAAAGACGTAATTGCAGAAACTTTATTGCCGTCACCTCAAGGTCACTACATCCTTTCGCCCGTCATGCTTTATCGACCGGACCTTTTGTAAATTGATGGGGCGGGTAAATTTTATCACTTTCCGTTGGCCGGCAACAGTCTTCAAATCGAGAAGTGTATGTGCACTCCTACTATCTGCACTTGAGGGGGCAACGGGCACGTACCTAACATATTTATCAGAGTCGACCTAGAGGAAAAGCGGCCGACATGGTGTGTTAGTGTTTACCATGCTGCCATTCAACGATGCAATCCACGACGTTGAAATGCGCCACGCTGCTGTCGAAAGACATTTGTATCGCACGTTCGATGATGATGAAAACGATTTCTGATGGCATCCCTTTTGAAACAGGCCAGTGACAAATAGTGGTCTAGCCTGAGCTGATCAGGTTTCGCTACATTTATTGCAGTTCAGCATTTTACCTGTCAAAACTTGTATATTATTGCTCTTCTCTAAAACCTCTATACCTGTACTGTAGTGCTGCCTATGGCTCTAACGACCCGGCCTACATTTCTTCCCTGCATTTTTTTTACCCAGAAATATTAAACACGTCTCTCGTATATCTTACTTTTCGCATTCGAGCGCGTGTCGCATAGCGACCGTCCCCTTTTACTGCGATGGCAACTATATCGACACGCCAGGCGCACTTCCGCCGTCGTCTTTGGCGCAGCCGTGACTTTCCGTATAACGTCCAAGAACGATATCATCGTGGCCGCGCGCCGCGTGCTCTGGGTGTGAGTGAAAAGCGTGCGAGGTTGAGCCGACGATGGTGGCTCGAGCTAGCGCGCGCAATGGAGGAAGATGGGGAGGAAGCGCGCCGTCTTCCATTGCGCGCAAGGCACTGTGGGAGGGGGGAGTTCTACTTCGAAGGCGGCTGCGTATGGATTGGCTGAGCGGCCGTGCAGGCCCTACCTTGAAATCTATCTGCGATGGGTATAGAGTCTAGGTGCACCGAGGACTGATAGCCGCGTGTGCGCTCTATTCTCGCCGTTTAGTTCGAGTTTAAGCGAGAGGCTGTACGAAGGTCAATTCGCTCGCTGCTGCTGCTGCTCCTGGCTTTTGTCGCGGGAACTTTCTTTTTTTTTTTTGACAGCGAGCATCCGTGGTCATTGAGGGACATACATTCATGTTTCACTTTGCGTGCGTAACACCATGCTTAAAACTGTTATCCTTACTTCGTATAGCAGTCTAATAATTTCCTATCGCAATCTATGTTTCGTCGTGTGGACAAAACTGCTACTTTCTTATATAAAAAGCGCGAGTCCCTGCTGCCACGTAAACACACACGTTGAACTTCACTGTCACACGGCCATGGGCCAGACGCAGTGCCCGCCGTGCCGCTGTGAAAAATATCCAGTTAGTCCTAACACTGCCTTGGTCGACCCGCAGCTGATGCCGAGAACTGGTTTCTGCAGACGCCTGCAGGCCGGTATGGCGAGCAAGTGGCCATGCCAGAACATGAAATGTGGTTTAGCCCTGTGCGTGCATGCTGCTCACTGACCTGGACAAGCAAAGCATGTAGCAAGTAGGTGACGCCCCCTCGGACATAATCTTGGTTCACCCGCCAAGCTGAGAAGCCCTCCCTTGTTCACGACCCGGGGTGGATTGTGACACTGGCGACTAGGATGGGATCCTCGTGACTCTGGCGAAGAAGCTGGCGACGAGTACCTACGGAGCGTCCCACGCCGCCGCGAGCGGCGAAACACCGCCCCCCGTTGCTGTCGCCATGCCGCTGTACGGAAGGCTCGAGCCGTTCGAGGGAGATGGGTCCGCCTGGCAAATTTACGAGGAGCAAGTCCACGTGTTCTTCCGGGCAAACGACACACCCGAGGCCAAACAGCGGGACATTTTCCTGGCCAGCTGCGGGACCCGCGTCTTCAGCCTCTTGCTCGACCTTCTGAAGCCAGCCACGCCGCACGTTAAGACGCTGGGTGAGCTGCTTGCCATACTGCGCTCGCATTTTAACCCAGCACCGTCCACACTCATGGAGCGTTTCCGCTTCAACAACCGGAGCCGCCGGGAAGGAGAGACCCTCGGGCAATTCGTTGCTGCGCTACGAGGGTTAGCGAGTGCCTGCGCCTTCGGGGACCAACTGGACTCGCTGCTCCGGGACCGTTTCGTCTGCGGAATCAACAACCCCGCCATGCAGACGCGACTCCTGGAGCTTCCCGACCCGTCGCTGGACGACGCCGTGAAGGCAGCGCTGGCAATGGAAGCTGCCGCCAAGGACGCCGGCGAGATTTCCCGTGCGACTGGCTCACCGTCGACGGAAGCGGCGGTCAACAAGTTCGCGACAAAGGGCAGTACCTGCGGTCGCTGTGGTGGTGCCCACTCCCCTTCACAGTGCCAGTTCTCTCAAGCACAATGCTTTACGTGCGGGAAAACTGGGCACCTGGCACGTGTATGCCGAAGTGGGAGGACGAACAGCAAGCAGCAGCCTGATTCAAGCCCAGGTACAACACAAGCCTGCGGCCAGGGTAGCCATCGCAAGGGTACGCGGCGGAGGCATGCAGCAGCAAGGACAAGCTCTTCCGCGGCCAGGCTCCACGTCGTGGCCGAGGACCCGCCGATTTTCGACATGTGGCACACAGGCTTTGTACCGTCGTCTGTGCCGCCATACATGCTGACCGTCGAAATTTGCGGGCACCCCATTTCCATGGAGCTGGACACGGGGGCCAGCGTGTCTGTAATGTCCGGGAAGCTCTTCAAGCGGACTTTCCCCGGCGTGTCCGTCGAGGCTTCGGGCGTGATGCTGCGCAGCTCCTCCGGGCAACTCTCCCAGGTCCAGGGTCAGGCACAGGTCAGCGTTCGTTTTGGCGACAGGGAGGCAACCCTTCCCCTTTACTTAACGAAGGGGTCGTCGCCGACGCTGCTGGGCCGAAACTGGATTTATGTACTGGGCATTCGTCTGCCAGAGTACCCGGAAGCCAGCTTGCATGTGATGCAGAGCTGCCAAGTCTGCCAGGAGCATCAGCGATCATCGCGTAATGTGGAAAGCACCCCCTGGCCGTTCCCACAGAGACCCTGGTCCTGCCTACATGTGGATTTTGGGGGCTGTGGCGGTGGTGGCGGAGCAGCCTCCCTGCGCTTGGAGGACCTGCAGAGCCAGCTCGAGGAACAGCGGGAGCTGGCATCGGCACGGCTGCTGGAGCTGGAGCAGCTCCAGCTTGACCACAAGGAGGCCCTGAAGACGGTGGAGCGGCTGCGGATAGAGCTGCGGTCGCTGCCCAAGAGCCTGGTGGTGAGCACGGCAGAGTACAAGGGCCTGCAGAGCCAGTTCTCCGTGCTGTACAACGAGAGCATGCAACTCAAGACTCAGCTGGACGAGTGTCGCTCCTTGCTGTCGACAGCCAAAAACTCACACCTTCGCCACATTGAGCAGATGGAAAGCGAGGAGCTCGTTGTCCAGAAGAAGCTTCGCTCGGAGGTCATTCGCCTCGAGGACAACATCGTGCAGATTCGTCGAGAGTACGAGAATCTACGCACTGAGTTTGAGGCGTCGTCGGTGTCCAGCGAGCAGGCTCAGCCAATCAACCGGGAGATGCGGCCCATTATAACGAGCCTGCAGAGCCGCAACAGGCAGCTCAAGAGCGAGGTCTCCCGCAGCAAGCGCAAGCTGCACAAGGCTCAATCAGAGACGCAGAAGCTGAAGCAGAAGCTGGCTGCTGACCAAGGGTGCCGTCCCGGGCATTTGCCAGAGCCGGGAGCTCCAGTTGTCGCCAGGAACTTCCGTCCTGGCCCACCCTGGTCTGCCGGACAGGTGGTGTCTCCTGCCAGCGCCTCATCGCTGCTTGTCCGCATGCCAGATGGGGCCATGTGGCACAGACACGCCCACCATGTCAGACCTCGCCTCGGGACCTGGCCAGCACCCTCGACTGCCACTGAGTTCCAGCCCGCAGGAGGACTAGCGGCAGCACCAGTCGCTTCTAGCGGAGTACCACCTACCTCGGAGGCGGCAACCGTAGCCAGTGGTGCGGACCGTAGCCAAGGGTGGGTCTAAAAATTTAAACTGAAGTAGTGTTTAAAAGTCTCGGGAAGAGAACATCAGTTTACGATAGGCAGCGAGGCACTGGAAGTCGTAAGGGAATACATATACTTAGGGCAGGTAGTGACCGCGGATCTGGATCATGAGACTGAAATAATCAGAAGAATAAGAATGGGCTGGGGTGCGTTGGGCAGGCATTCTCAGATCATGAACAGCAAGTTGCCATTATCCCTCAAGAGAAAGGTGTATAACAGCTGTGTCTTACCAGTAATCCCCTACAGGGCAGAAACCTGGAGGCATACGAAAAGGGTTCTACTTAAATTGAGGACGACTCAACGAGCTACGGAAAGAAGAATGATGGGTGTAATGTTAAGGGGGGATAAGAAGAGAGGAAAGTGGGTGAGGGAACAAACGCGAATTAATGACATCTTAGTTGAAATCAAGAAAAGGAAATGGGCATGGGCAGGGCATATAATGAGAAGGGAAGATAACCGATGGTCATTAAGGGGTATGGACTGGATTCCAAGAGAAGGGAAGCGAAGCAGGGGTTGGCAGTAAGTCAGGTGGGCGGATGAGATTAAGGAGTTTGCACGGACAACATGGCCACAATTAGCACATGACCGGGGTAGTTGGAGGAGTATGGGAGAGGCTGTTGCCCTGCAGTGGGTGTAACCAGGCTGATTATGATGATGATGATGTATAACGTTAGTTCGCTTACTTTCTCGCTCCATCAGAAATCACATTTTGTAACAGTCGAATTAGCTTTTAATTCTTTTTAACTTTCGTTCTTGTCTCGGACATCGTCATCCCGCCATTACAGCTGGGATCGCGGTTACACAGTGCTACTGATGTTAAGAGGAGGAAAATAACAGACGAAATGTATCGTTACAAAATATGGCCTAGGCGGCACAATCAGTGCTGCAGTATACCACTTAGGCGTTTCCGTTACGTGCGAGCTACCGTGCACCCTAATGAGAACTAATGACAATGGTGAGAAAACACCGAATCTAGTTTTCGGGCAATGACTACTATAGCCACTTGTGTATTTGTATACTTTATGTCTGACTATGTACCATGCATACATTTACCGCGTACATTTAGGCTCGTGGAGTGGTTTGCTTTCCACAATTTCCACATTACTGCGCCTACAGCTGCAGAGCTCGCGCCTCTACGCACGCGATGCGCTTCATGCGATCAACACAAAGAGTCCTGAAAATAGGGAGTCCTGCGATTCAAGGCTGGCATTACAATGTATGCATTCATTTCTCCAACATGGAACTCACGATAAATTGACGTGCGTAATCATGGAACTCATCCATCACTTGAGAGAAAAAGGCCATGATATCACTTTTCAATGTATGTACCAGGTCATTGCGGTATCATAGGAAATGACGACGCAGATAAGGCAGATCGGACGTCAAACCAAGAAGAACGCTGCGCCCCCATTCCTCTCTGAAGGACCGAGACTGCGAGACAGCTTTTCGTGCTAGCACACACAATCCCGTTAGCTGAGTGGAACGCCGCACACACAAGGTGCATCAGACTGCGCAGACTCAACCCTTCGCTGCAACTCAGACCTCCAGCCGGACTTCACAGACGCGAAGCGTCCCTTCTGTGTTGGTTGTGGTTGGGAGTTCCCTTCACGAAAGCTTATTAAGCACTCATTGGAATGTCTGGCGGTCCTGCGTGTGATGTCTGCGGCTGCGAGGAGAGCACTGACCACCTATTGCGCCACTGTCCTCAGTTTGAAGCACAAGGGGAATCTATGACCAACGCATTCAGGAAACCATGTGATCGTTTGCTGAGTGAGCAGACAATAGTAGAACACCGTCCCCACCAGTCGCCGGCTCAGAAGGCACTAAAGGCACTTCTGTGCTTTCTGAGAACGTCTGGCTTGTGCGAGCGCATTTGACTCTGTAGTGCGGTTCGTTGGCGTCTCTCCACCCCCATCTCTCTCTTTCTTCTATTCCTCTTCTCCCTTTTCCCAACGCAGGGTAGCCGACAGGACTCTGGACTTGTTAACTTCCCTGCCTTCCTTTTATTTATCTGTCTCTCTGAACCGCTGTGACCTTTTGAATACAAATTTTGCTATACTCTGTCATCTTGCTCACGGGGTTGCGTTACTTGTTCAGTGAGAGAGATTCTGCGTTTTATGCGTTTTATGATACAGAAAAGGTTGGCGCGGTTTCTATGATGGTACGGGGGTCATATCCAACTCCAACATTCAAGCGCAACACTCCAGTGGAAGGCGGTTTCGTTGCTACATTAGTAGAACATTATATTTTTAATGCGAAAGCATCTTATGCCCCATTGAGCGACAACCCGTCGTAGTCGGCGTGACCGAAAGATGGTACCGAAAATGGCCGACGGCGCAAAGAGTAAAAGCTCGTCACCAAAATGGTCGGATTGACGTCAAATTTGTCAGTGAGGATCCTGCAAGCAAAGTAAATCAATGGCTTCCAAAAGAAAATTAGGTGAATCTTCGACCTGAGTGGGAATCGAAACCTGACCACCGGGGTGCGAGAGGAGCGTGCTTAACCCGACGCCACGGAAGTTCCGCGGCTCTGGCTGACTAAAGGTGCAACCAGTGCGTGCGTCATTGCACACGTCACGTCGCAGCCGTCTGGCTGACTAAAGGTGGGGCCTACTGCGTGCGTCATTGGGCACGTGACGGCGAAACCAAAGGGGAGGAGGCGGCGCCACGTGTTGAGTGTATAGAGTGTTTTAGTGTGGTGTTCTTACGCTCCGCTCAGCAGCTGAGCGGAGCGGAAGCGCGAATGTGCACGCGGCGTCTGCTTAGCCGCAGGTTGCCTAAGCTGAGCGGAGCAGCAGGAGCATAGCTGCCGTCTTTTACTAGCGAGAATGGATTGATGGATGGATGGATAGATGTTATGAGCGTCCCCTTTGGAACCAAGCTCGGACCCAACCTGCGCCACCAAGCTCTTGCTATTATACTGCCTAATGTCCTACCTAGATTAAAGAAAAAGAAAGAAACAATATGAACTCCCACAACCAAATTTTCTTCTCCTATTACGAACTTTGCTTTTGTACGCAATCGTTTTTTTGTCATTTCCCTACTTTTCTTCCACCAATCTTCCAATTGCCTATTACTAATCTCTACTGCGGATATGTTTACTTTTCCACTGCTCCCGCTGAACCCAAGGGCTTCAAGGAGGCCAGTGGTGCCTAAATCGACCTCTGGGTAGACGTCTTCACATTCTAATAAAACATGCTCCATATTTTCCCTAGCTTTACCGCAGCAAGCACATGCTTCTTCTTCCTTCTTATGTCTCGCTTTATAGGTGCGTGTTCTTAAGGCATCCCGATCTCGCTTCGAAGAGAAACCAGCTTCCCTTTGAGTTATCATAAATGGTTTCTTTCCTGATTTCTTTTTTTCCTCTTAAGTAGTTACTCGTGGCAGGTTTCTTTTCCATTGCCGCCACCCATGAAATTATTAGCGAGCGTGACCGATGCGCGCGCCCTCTATCGCGTGTGCATCCAAGCTCCTCGCTTTCCTCGCTCGTTCTAACGTGGCGGCCTCCAGCGAGATGTTCTCGACCGTGCCGTCCACTTCAACCACGCCTTTATGTTCGTCTGTGCAGCGCAAGCCGCGAAAGCGATTCCGCTTTCAGACGAAGACTTCTGCTTACTGAAAGAAGCTACAAATGCTGGCCCATTTGAAAACCCCGCTGGTCGGGATGTGCTGCGAGGTCTGGTGCGCGCTATGCGTGCAAGATGGTTCATGCAAATGTGGTGCAGGCAAGCTCGCTGGCTATTACGTGGCGTTCTCCAAGTCGATGCTTCATTTTCCACTCGATAAAATCGACCGGTAGCGCATTACAAGCGCACGCCTAGGTACTTCAAGCACAAATAAGTTACATATTCCTTTTCCTTTATAAAAGGGACCAACGGGATCTTTAAATTTTGTTTCAATACCCTGAAGTTGGTCAGAGGGAGCTGCCACTACGAAAGCTCCGCTGCGCTACGCTAATCGCATAACTAAAACGCGAAAATCGCCTACCACTCCACTGTGGCTTAGTGGGGCAACGCGGAGTGGAGCGGACCGCAAGAAAGCTCAACTAAAACACTCTCATAAATTGAGAACGTTGATGGCGTCCCGAGGTCTACGTAAGCAGTCCTAAGTTTCTCTGCCCATTTTTTTCATTTCCTTTGTTTTTCTCCTACATGTACCGCTCTGTAGACAATTCCATCCCATTCTTGACTAATGCCCCAAAATGGCGTTGCCCCAGTTTTAGAGGAAAACTAAAGAAAACCATCCATATGTTACCTTACACAATCCGCACTTTTATACTTAATTTCGACGGTGACCACTGCCATCATCGGGTGGGCCACTGTGCAGGGTGATGACGGGCACTTGCGAGGTTCTGTGGTAGACACTCAACTACGGCCCGTAGTCCTTCCTTCCGTGACGTTATAGTGCAGCACATAGTTACCGCTCCAACAGGTCTCTCATATGCTGTCATATGCTGTGAGCGAAGATCCAACGTAAGGCTTATCTCACAGCTACAAAACCGCAAGTGATGGCTACAGAGTCGCAGTTCTTACAATAAATTAGGCGAATTGCTTCAGGCGGAAGAGAATCGTCGCTGACGCAATTCACAAAACCCCTTTGCAACTACGCTTTCATTTTACATATACCATACTGCGCTGAAGCTTACTACTTGCTTGACACATCTTGGTAAACAACTGTTTGGGCGCTGGCATAACGCAAACAATTACACGCATCTATGAGCGTAAAAAAAGTCTCCCACTCCGGCTCTCTTGCCTTGGACGAAGACGAAGACGACGAGCGATAGGCTCGCTTCCGAACGCCCGTCTGTAATTTTATGTTTTTTTTAGCAAGTGCACAGCTCATTTTTACTCTTTGTGCCTCTCTTTCACTGAATGCCGGTCTGGGGGTCACCGTCCTGCGAGAGAAGCACAGCAAGCGGCTCCCGAAGCGCACCGGACCGAAGCAGCAGCACGGCGAGCCTCCGCCATCGGCCGCCCTTCGTGATGCTCTGATGGCATCCGTCGCAAGCAATCAGTAATCAGGCCAGCATGTTGCTGCTGTAGACCACAGAGAAGATGAGCAAGCAAGGAAAAGGCTACGGAAGATGACATCGACACAAGGGAATCTGCAGGAGACAACGAAGAGATGGACCAGACAGCCTTCACTGTTGTCTCTTACAAAAAGAAAAGAGCCGCAGCTGTTCCTGTTATATTCAAGCCAACTCAGCCTGACAGCAGCTTATGGAAAGTAAGCCCAGATCTTCTGGCTTCTGCGGTCGTGGCAACCGTCCAAGAAAAGATACTCAGCCACCGTCTCAACAAGGATGGCAGCCTCATGGTGACAGTGTCTACACTTCCTGCAGTCAATCGTCTCCTCACAGTGGCAGATCTATCGGGCATTCCTGTAGAAGCTCGAGTTCCACACTCCTACTCTGCCACGTACGGGAGGATACAGGACGTTCCTGTTGAGTACTCAGATGACGACCTCAAGGAGTATTTGAGCGAGCAAGGAGTCATATCTGCTAAAAGGCAAGTTTTGTACGTCCCTAACGAAGATGGCGTAGTAACGAAAACCCGAAGACGCTCGGTCATTCCGGAATTCTCTAAGGACGCCCCTTTACCAAACCGCGTGTCGCTTGGATTCTGCAGTTATACCGTGACGGAATACATGGGGTCTGCTACTCACTGTTTCAGATGTCAAAGACAGTGACATATAGCGAAATATTGTAAAGGCCCCATCCGCTGCAAGATATGCGCTGGTCCACATACGCATAAGGAGTGTACGTCATGTTCCCAGCCTCGGTGTGCAAACTGTGGAGCTGAGTATGCTGCGTCATACGGAGGGTGTCCTAAAAAGAAATCAGCCACTCTTGCACGGACGATGGAGCAAATCCAAGGAAAAGTGCGGAAACGACGAGAACCACCACCGAATCCAGATGTGATGTATACATCTACAAACCAAAAGCAACACGACACGGGGCAGCACAGCGACACGGCTTTGAAAAAGTCCTACGCCTCAGTCGTGAAAAAAAACCAGCAAAGGCCTTCAACTGCAAAGAGTCCATCAAAGCCCTCAAGTGATATAACCTCAAGCCCACGACAGCAACAAGTGTCCTCAGGGTCGCAGCAGAAGAACAGGAAGAACCAAGAAAAGTTGTTAAATGGTAGCAATGCAAATGAGATATCAAGTATGCTGATTCCCATGATGTTCGCCGCAATCAAGGCTATTCTCCGTGCCAGCCCATCGTTTAAGAGCATCCCTGAGGTAGAGGCCGTCCTGGCTTTGGAACCGCTAGTGTCGTCTTCTTTCACAGCGCAAAGCCGTGATTCTTCGCGGTAGCAACGATGGCTTCGCCAACAATCGTCTCACAAGCGGTGTCCACCAACAAACACTTCCGCACATGTACTATATTCCAGTGGAACGCTCGCGGCTTGCGCTCGAAGTTAGCAGACTTTAAGCATCTTACGCGAATGTACCGATTACCTTTTATAGTCATTTCCGAGTCTCGCGTCGACGAGCAGTTTAGGATAAAGGGTTATTATTTTCATCATTCAAGGCGACAAAATGGAATTAGCCGACTGCTCATTGGATTTCGCAACGATATACCTGCCTCTGCGATTGATGTAACACCACATGACAAGAACGAATATATTTGCGCAACCAAAGTGATTGCATCCAAAGTGTTTACCATGATCGGCGTCTACTTGGAACCAGGATCACCTTTCGACGTGACAAGATTGGAAAACTTGTTGACAAACACTCAGTCTTCACATATTATTTGTGGCGATTTCAACGCACATAACGCGATCTGGGGCAGTTCACATACATGTGCTCGGGGTGCCAAGCTGGCGAAGCTTCTTTTAAAATACAATATACAGCCCTTGAACGCAGCATAACATACCTGCAGCATAACATACCTGAAAAATCCGAAGACTGTTAGCTGCATTGACGTCACATTCGTATCAAGTCAAGTGGCCCCTATGTTCGGATGGTGTACAGATTTCGAGACTCGAGGTAGTGATAACTACCCGATCCTAATCTCTGCCCTTCATTTTCGGACGTCGCCCAGAAAAGGGAAACTGAAGTCGATAGGCTGGGCAGCTGACACAGCAGCCGTAGACAAAGGAATCACAGCCTCGACTACGAATACAGAAATAATATCGACAATAGCACATTGCCTCAACGTACCCGCTGTGCCACTAAGCATTGTAATGTACCAACAAACGACGAGGAATTTGAAAGGTTATGTGCCATTCGAAGGCGAGTCGAAAGGAAGGCTCTACGTACTAAGAATATCGAAGACCTCAGAACTTGTCGACGGGCATAAAGACATATACGACGTTACCTCACCGAACTGGACTGAAAAGGTGGAGGGACTTTTGTGGGACACTGGACATACGACAACCGCTGAGCAAAATCTGGCGAGTCGTCAGAGGCATTCGCAAAGAGCCGCTACAGCTTTATCCTTTTATCGCCCTCTCATTGCATGAGCGCACTTCCCTGAAAGAGGTGGCAGAGCAGTACTGCAGGCTCTTTTCCAACGGGGCACAACCTTTGCGGCAAATTGCAAGTCGTCAGCCTAGTCCACCTCGAGCTACCCTTCCTAACTTAGAATTACCATTCACCATCGAAGAGCTCACAGCAGCAATCGGCGACGTAAACAAGCGATCATCACCTGGCCATGACGGCGTGAGTTATGAAGCGCTCGCAAATCTATGCCACACATCTCGCCTACGCCTTCTGAAGTACTACAACGCCTCATGGATAACCGGGGAGGTTCCTACGGAATGGAAGCTTGCGAAAGTCATTCCTATATTGAAGCCAGCGAAGCAGCCAACAAATTACGCCTCCTTCAGACTCATATCTCTGCTTAGCTGCGTAGGGAAGCTATTCGAAAAAATGATTTACAAACGACTAAGTTGGTTCCTGGAAACTGCAAAAGTTTACCCGGAGAAAATGAATGGCTTCCGGCAAAATAGGTCCGCAATTGTTAATGTCATTGCCTTGGTCTCATCAATTGAAGAGGAATTGGTCTCTGGAAACATACCTACTGCATTATTTTTAGACATTAAGGCAGCATATGATTCGATCTATCATAAAGCAATACTTGACGCTTTGGAAACCCTTGGTCTTGGAGGACGGCTTTACGCATGGACTGAAGACTATCTTCAAGGACGTCAACTTTTCATGTGTACCCCGGATGGCCCCACGGCGCTTTATGCCGTCGAGAAGGGAGTGCCACAAGGAGCTGTGTTAAGCCCGGTATTATTTAATTTAGTCCACTTCCATCTGAAAAGAAACCTGCCCCCTGGCGTCAAAATCACACTGTATGCGGATGACATCTGCATTTGGAGTGCGGCGCGTTCCCGCAGTGCCACCGAAGAACGCCTCCAGAGAGCGCTAGCAAATATATCGGCCTACCTAAATCCAAGGGGTCTGAAATTGTCCCCCGACAAAAGCGTTGCCATGGCTTCCAAGCGGAGGTGTATGGAAAAATACTCTCTAGTGTTGGGTGGTCGTGCCCTTCCATACGTCAAGACGCAAAGGTTTCTTGGAGTGACGATCGATAGGAACCTCACATCGTCGCCCCAAGTGAAAATACTGAGTGAGAAGATTTCCTCGGCGTCATACGTATTCCGATTTTTAGCCGGATCACAGTGGGGCAGCAACTGTCGATCAATGGTGCTCCTCCATAAGGCCTACGTCGACGGAACACTACGATATTACCTCCCGATCCTGCACAATATATCTCCCACAAGCAAGAGAAAACTCGAGGCAGCACGAAACAACTGCCTTCGCGTATGTCTTGGCCTTCCGAAGGGGTCGTCCCGCTCAGGAACTGTAGCAGAAGCTGGATGCCTGCCTCTGGAAGTGCTATGTTCGCAGGAGACACTTCGGATACACCTCCGCCACGTCATTCATGCGAAGACTCGCTTTTTAAAGGATATTTTCAGAACTCGTGCTACATCTAGCTTTGGGCAGGCCATCGGAAGCATATCTATTTCGATTCCTGCTCAGGCGTCACAAATTATGCCGCGAAACATTTCACCATGGACACTGTCCCCACTAGAAATCGTGCCATATATACCTGGAATCAGTGCGAAAAAGAAAATGCCTCAAGCAGCGACTTATCAGATAGCTTTTGAATATATGCACAAAGAATACGCAGCCGCAACGCACATTTTCACAGATGGCTCTACAACTCGTTCATCGTTCATCATGCGGACTTTTTGTTCCCTCTACAGGGCAACGATTCTCGTTTCGTCTTGAGCGAGCGACACCATCTACTTCAGCGGAGCTATATGGTATTAAGGAGGCCGTTGTGTATGTACTTCGACAGCAGCCGCCAAAGACATGGGTGATTTTCACAGATTCAAAAGCAGCCCTACGAAGTATGTGAAACAGGCACAAGCGTTGCAATAATCAACCAGCAGCATTTGACATTGCTTATATTCACCAAAGGGCTAAGATTGCTGGGCATTGCAGAAAGTTCCAGTGGATACCTGGCCATGCCGGCATTTCGGGAAATGAAAGAGCGGACGAAGCCGCCAGAAATGGACTCCAATACCACAAGTTCAAAAAAACATATTTTACAAAAGCCGATGCTTCAAACATGGCAAAAAAATATGCCTATCAAGAAAAAGACCGCATCTTGAATCTGCCGCTTCACCAAGATAACTTCCTACGTTACATTGACCCAGAAATGAGACCTAAAATTCCACAACCACTTCCTCGACACTTAGAGACATTGTACCATCGTCTTCGACTGAACGTGGCATACACGAACAATTATCTGTACCGCATAGGACTTACCACTAACCCATACAGTGATAACTGTCGCAACTTAGAGACAATTGAGCACATATTACTAGAATGCCCCGCGTACCGCGACGAGAGACAATTTTTTGAGCACCAAATGGACATGATTTGCCACGAACCGTTAACGTTACCGAGCATCTTAGGTCCAATGCCCGGCCCTTCAAAACAGCGACGGGTTTTGAATTTATTGTTCAAATACCTGACAGAAATTGGTCTAATAGAAAAGTTTTAAAAACTGCACACTTCCTATACAAAAGCCTAAATTTACCCGCCATGTCACCTGTAAATATTAGTATCAGGTCCACTCGGACATTTCATATTTACTTTTATCCTCTTTTTCTCCCACTCTTTTCTGGAATCTTTGAATCCCATTGCCCATCCCTATACAGAGTAGCATGCCAGCGGTTACATACGCGCCGGCAAAATTCTCTATTTTTCTAATAAAGAGCCCTCTCTCTCTCGCTCTCCCCCCACATTAAAGAAAGTTGCACTTAGAAATCAGCCAACAAGATTTGATTTTTTTCCCTTCAAATACACGATTGTTTTGCTGTTGCTCTCATGAGGTCGCTGAAAGAGGGTCCATAAACTCGCATCAGGGGACGCTGACTTCATGGCGATAAAAGTGCATTACGATGCAGTTTTTCGTTCCTCGGAGTGCGGTTATTTACGAGCGTGTTTCGAGAAGGCAGCTCCCTGTAAGCTGATCTGTGCGTGCAATCCTCCGACACGATCCCGGTCGTATCGGAGACCCGAGCAATAAATAGTAAACGCTGCTTTGGCAAAGCATGGACAACGACGCAGGACAAGCGTACGAAGAACCGCCATTTTGTGTCCAAAAGGCTGCTCTTTTATTTCAATTTGTTTGTATTATGTTCGGATACGCATTCTTCAAGGACACCAGAAAAAAAAAAAACGAAATTAGCTTCATGGGTTATGCTCTCTTAAAGTTGAAGCCTTTTATTATATGTACATTTCCTTTCTCATTTATTAAACGTCTTTCTCTATTTCCTACACCTGAAGCCATTAGCGATAGGTGGGGATGATGAAAGGTTGCAAAAGCAAAACGTCGTTGTGAATATAATGTTTTGAAGTAATTAATGCGAAAAATATTATACTATAAAGAAAACAATACGCAAGTAAATGCACAGTTCAAGCCTACAGCAAAGTATAAGGAGAAAAAGCGCTAAAGGCTTGCTAGGTAAAGTGAGCCGTAAGACAGTAATTCAATGTTCTAGTTATTCACATAAAAAAGGGGCGACTACACCATTTTTATTTGATTGGCTTCTAAGGTTCAGTAGAGTTTAAGTTTGTCTAAGATGGTTGGTAATGTACCTATATGTTAACGTCTGGGTGTGGTAATCTGTGAATCAATAATTTTCAGCTTTCAGGTTTGCGTGCCGTAAATTTCGCCATCTTGTGTTATAGGAGCAACTTTATGTTGCGATACCTTTCGTACGCGCGGTTGATTTGAGATTTTTTTTGTAATGTGGCCTTGTTTCGACTCTTATGCTGTAATGCTGTACTGTGTGCAGTAACTGCTATAAACTCGTTCTTCGGCACAAACAACGCTCCTAGGTGAATAAGGCGCCGTGTCTGCTGCCCTACCTGCTAAGGAGCCAAAGAAAAGCCGGCGCCGTAGCTGTGCGCGCAAGTCTGCTTTTTATTACGTCATTAAAAAAAACCGGCATGCTTTCTTTATAATGTGCGTACAGCGCGTATTCTAAAGGGATAGATGATAGGGTTTGTTAAGGAATAAACTTTTAACAATATTCTCAAAGACTGAAATGGGGACGGAAAAAAGTGAAAGCTGCAGGCGCCGGCCGACCTTTGTTACAGTGCTGACTGATAATTCTCGTGCTACAGCACGATTTCCTTTTTTTTTTGTTTTTTACGTCCAAGCGTTACTGGTCAGCTCGTGAAATCGTCGGTGTCTGTCTGAAGGCGCGGAGCAAGCGAACGAGGAAGGCGCCTGGAGGTGAAGAGAATCGCGCGGGGCAAGTTAACCTCCCTAGAGGAATGTGCAGGTAACGTTGAGTGAAATGGGCAGGGAGAAACGAGGCGAAAGTTTCGCGGAGGAGGAAGGCAGGTGGAGGCGCGCTGAGTTGACCTCTTGTGACAGTTGCTACAGGTTTTCTTCACGATTTATACGTACCGGGTTCGTCACGTGATAACATTGCCTTCGTGCGGGTGAAAGCGTGTGACGGTGAGCCGAAGATGGCGGCTCAATCGCGAGTGCGCAAAGCGAGGAGGTGCGTTGTATTCCGGTGCACGCATGGCACCGGAGAGGGGGCCGTTGTACTTCGGCTGCACCTGGTCGCGAGGGTTTTATTGTGAAAGCGATATGCTTTGAGGTCACAATCTAGGTGGGCCGACGGCTCGTAGTTCTTCGTGCGCTGAGTTCTCACCGCTCAGTTTGCGTAAAGTGATAGACAGCACGAATGTTACTTCGCTCTCTGCTGCTGCCGCGATTCCTCGTGACAGCGTTCGGACAGCGAGTGTCCGCGGTCATCGAGTGTGAAGTGTTGATGTTTGCCTATGCGCGCTGACACCATGCTAGGTAATTTAGATATTTAGCGAATGTTTACAACGGGGCCTCCTACTCCACCGGCTGTTGCGAAAGGCGCGACCGCGGAAACCCTATCTTGAATACGATCTGCTATGCGGACAGTGCAGGCGTATAGGCGCACCGTGGGCCGATAGCACCCATACGCTTGCGCGTCATCCATGTTCACGAAGTGAATCGTCACTGTTTATTAAAAAAAATACGATCTAGTTCGACCAGGTCTTGGCTTCCCTAAAGAAATAGCACAGCAGATTTCTGCCAAGTTCAATTTTGTGATGTGATGAGAATGGATGTCAAATCAGATTTGTTTGACATCAAAATTACACAGTTGGCACGATGGTAAGGACGCAGACAAAAGAGATTTTAAAATTATTTTGTCTAGGCGTATGACCTTTGAGGGATGTGTCAACATTGCGGATTCTGGTATTATCATGTCAGTAGCATGCGAAAACAAGAACAGTAAAAACAGCACTTTTCTACCTTGTCTTCTCCTCAAACGTCGGGATTATGAGAAGTTGACTTCACACGTCCAACCTGAAGAACCAAGGCACTGCCTTTCTTGCTTCGGAGCCTGAGTGCACACAGGCAAGAAGCTAAGAAATGAAATGAATAAGTATTAAGAAATCAATCCGGTTATATGAACCCTGGTAGAAATATATATATACCATGAAAGCAGAAAGGCAGTCCCAGTGGCGACTATTCTTCAATATAGAAATGAAAGAAATCGTGAAATAACTACGAGCTCAAGGAATTTCTTGAAGTTCACGCGGATGCGCATTAAGCGGCACACAGGGGATGCTGTAGCAAAGAGAACGCAAGGCACTTTGTCGAAAGCACGGGAGGTGGCAGTGCTTCCCTGAGTTTAGGCTGCCTTGTTTTATTTTCTTTTTTCGCTCCGCAGAAGCTTCGGCGAGGTAAAATTCAACATTGGATTAAGGTGCCTTGTGTGTTACGGAACATGTGGTATTAATTGCGTAGTCAAAACCAACTTTTACAAGTTATTAAATTATCGAAAAAAAAAGAATCGGCGGCTCGTAAGCATTTGTTTTAAAGGGTGGCAAGCGAAGCTAGCTTTGGTGTTTACTATACGTCTTCCTTTCTTGTTCCCTTCTATGCAGCTCAACGGTCATTTGCTCCATAAACATTTTTGTTCCATTTTGTTCGCGTACGCTTTTGCGCTCATTGAGGACAACGGGCTTGTGTGAATGTCTGTGACTATATTATTATTAGACCACACGCGTCAGCGAACTCACCGCTAGTTTCCTTCTTTCCTTCCCTCCTCTCTCTCCCTATCATCTTTGTTTTCCCCTTTCCTATTCCCCCGGTGTAGGGTAGCCGACCGGACGTTATTCTGGTTAACCTCCCTGCCTTCTGCCTTTCTCTTTCCTTGCTTCCAATGTTCGCCTAACTTCTTTCGTCACACTCAGATGCTTCTGCTGCCGATTTCTTCACATTTCCGTAGCCGACTGCAATTTCTTGTTGCCGACTTGTTTGTCAGTGCTCTGTTGCTCGACGCTCCTCGCTCAGTGCATGCTGTGGCTCGGTTTTGTTCCCTGCACCTTTGTTATCACACTCTGTTTGTGTTGCCCAGACTTCTTCACCACTTACCTCTTGTTCCACTTGTCTATTCAGGCATGGACCTCGCGGCACACGCTTTGTTGCACATACCACGTGCCATATTGCAGGGCACATTCCCAGTTGCAACACACAGTGATCCTAGTTGCCTGTTCGCTAACATACCCAGGGTACATGCCCAATTGCACAGACCTAACCACCCATGTAGTTTTTTACAGAAACAGTTTTTTTACAGGCAACAGAAATATCCAGAGGCCTAAACTGTCTACTCGGAAACCTCCCACCGATCTCAAATTACCCGTGTCTTGCGCTAGCTGACTGCAAGTTGCGCCTGCAAATTTCATAATTTCATCACCCCACACCTAATTTTCTGCCGTCCTCGACCTAAGCTTCCCTTCCCTCGGCAGCCATTCCGAAACTCTAATGGACCACCGGCTATCCGCCCTACCGATTTCATGGCCTGTCCACCTCCATTTTTACAGCGAAGCTGTGAGGGTCTAGTTTCCCCCACTATCGTGTCCACGTGTACAAAGAAAAAAATGACCACCATCATAAGCAATGGTTTCAGCGTCGTCGTCTTCTTCCACAGCTGGCTCTGTTGCCGCTCGCAATCCCGGCGTAGAATTTCACTTCTGTCGTCGTAATGGGGAGGCCGCGTTTACGGGAATTTGAGCCATTGCTTAAAGGGGGCGTCTTACGTAACGGACATATTTAATTTCGAAGCAATTTAGTCTTGAGGAATCGCAAGTGGCAAATGTCGGCCGGATGCTGCTAACCGCGCCACCGAGCAAACTCGAGACATCGAACGCAAGCGACAACGGTGGACTGCGGGCATACCATCGCCGACGTCATTCTCTCCCTCGCAGCCGAACGTTTGCGTAACCTCGTTAAAAAAAAACACAAGGACGTAACCAATAATTGAGAAAGACTTTAATGATATCCTCGGGATTTACCCAGTCATAAAGACCGGCGTCGCACGCTTCAACTTCACTGGTTAACCATCTGTACGGAGTGCTTGGGCTGATAGTTTTTTTTTTGTTATTTTTTCTGAGAAGGGAACAAGAATTGCCAGTCAGCTTCTACCGTCTGCGCATGAGGGCGTTTATATAGGTCAGTTACCCACCGGAGAAGGAAATCATGAGAAGAAAATTAACAGAAGAATAATAATAGTTCGGAGTGCATACTGCAGCCATTACCAAATCCTGTCGGGGAGCTTACCACTGTCGCTGAACCGAAAGTGTGCAATGATTGCGCTCTACCAATGCTAACGTATGGGGCAGAAACTTGGAGGCTGACAAAGAAGCTCGAGAACAAGGTAAGGACACGTTAAGGAGCGATGCAACGAAGGATGTTCTGCGTAACGTTTAGAGAAAGGAAGAGAGCGGTGTGGATCCGAGAGTAAAGGGGTATAGCCGATATTATAGTTGACAGTAGAAGAAAAACAAAAACTCCGGACGACAGCCATAAGCAAAAGAAAGAAAGCAATCTCAACGCAGTGTTCGAGCACATTTACGAACCATCGCGTTCTGTTTTCGCTTATTATTCCACAGACAAACGGTCCAACAGGCAATAACTAAATGAGCAAAGTTGTTCTCACAAATGAAATACTTGGGAATTTTCTCAAAAAATTCGAATACGTCAACTGAAACGATACAAATTTATAATTTACAATGAAACGATGAAATTTTAATGCGAAAGCATTATATGCCCCATCACGCGAAAATCCGTCGTGGTCGGCATGACCGAAAGACGGTACCAAAATTGGCCGACGGAGCGAACGGGGAAACTACGTGAAGAAAGGCTCTGATTTTGGCCGAATTTCTCAGGGAGGTTTCCTTAAACAAAGGAAATTGCTTTGAAAAAAAAATTTGCTAAATTTCGGTCATGGGTGGGAATCGAACCCGGGCTTCCGGGGTGTGACATGAGCACGCTTTCCCGACGTACGGTGGCTCTACGGTTCTGGATGACCAAAGGCGTGGCCTAGTGCGTGCGTCATTGGGCACGTGATGGCGCAGCCAATGGGGAGAAGGTGGCGCCACGTCACGAGTGTATGCAATGTGCGCGTTCATGACGTTCGGAGGTCTACACACGGCATAGTTCTTTCGCATTCTCACACGTAAGCAGTCTCAAGAGGAAGCTTTAGCTCGGTTGCTCCTATCTACATGTAAAAGGAGAATTCGCTTTTCTCGGCAACCACTGCACCAAATTCAATGAGGTGTGTTGCATTTAAAAGAAGAACTCAAAATCTAGTGACGGTTCGTTTCTAATTTTTGATTCAGGCAGTGAATGTATGATTAAAAAGGGGCAAAAATAGCAAATTCTCAGAAAACGAAACTATCATGTTTACAACTCTGTAACTCAGCATTAAAAAACGATATCATAGTCCTGTGAATTGCATCTGATAGTAAATTTCAAGCGAACAAAATTGATGTGTTGCACATGAAACTGAAAAAAAGGTAGTATTATGGAAACACGGCTTTTGGACAGCCCTTGCACACAACGTAACAAATTCACGTAAGATATAAGCTGACATATCGAATCTGTCCGAATTCCGCTTACAGAACTGCGATATCTATTCTCGATGCAGAGCTATTAATTTGTAAACTTCGTGCTTCTATCTTCTCAAACTTCCGAATTTTTGAAAATTCTTGTAACAAAATTCAACCCCTAAATCAAACTTCCGCTTCCAACAGTTACTAGAATTGAGCTTTCTCTCTCCAATGAAACAAATTTCACCGTAATCAGTCCATGGGTTATCTCAGAAAAACGTTTTTGCGTTTTACATGTATTTGAATAGGCCGCGCCGGAGTTGGGGCCGAGCTAAAGCTTCCTCTTAAATGTCTCTGCCGAATTGTTTTCCTGTTAACGCTGCATAGCACCGCTGGTCATCAGTATTTGAGCGATAAGCGCCAATACGACGCTAACGGGACAGAGTACACCCGAGATAATTGAATCGGATTCTGGGGTTTCACGTGCTAAAACCGCAATCTGATTATGAGGCATGCCGTAGTGAGGGACTCCGGCTCAGTTTTGACAATCTGGGTATCTATGACGTGCCCCCAGTGTATGGGACACGGGAGTGCTTGAATTTCACCCCCTATCGAAACGAGGCCGCCGCAGCCAGGATTCCATCCCGCGAACTCGTGCTTAGCAGCGCAACACCATAGCCGCTAAGCCACCACGGCAGTTGGATCAGAAAGAGAAACGCGATCAGTGAATCGTTATTCCAGAATCTACTTTCTTTAAGTTCATAGTAACATGTTCATTGCTAGCAGAGCAAAATAAAGGCCACAGTTGAATTTCAAAAAAAAAAAAAATATTGCCGCGGTTATCCCCAGTGCCGTTACATACGTAAGTGTAACGTCACCAATTCCAAAGCAGTTCTTTTTTCTTCTAACTTGGGCTGTTGAGCTGACTTAAAGTCCTTGAACCTTACGAAGTTCAGTATTTGGCTCTATTAGCATAACACGTAATCCGCCATTACAGATTAAGAAATTTGGAGTACGCTTAAGGTTCGCCTTTAAAGGCCCCTAACCAGTTCTGACCATTTTGAGCTGACAAGCGCAGAGCATGCATTGCGCGATAACGATCGTGTCTGCAAAGTATTACATCGCTACGCGCCGCGGAAGGATCTGAAATTTCAAACCGAACGCCATTTTTCCTTCTCGCGGCCGCCACGCTCGAAGCCGGAGGATGACGTACTCGTGTGCCTGCGCCAACGTATTCGTGTTCGCAGTGTGACACGTGACTTCGAAAATTATTCGAGGCAACATCTGTAATTTGTGTGATATGTTGCTTGGATTGACGAATCGAAGTTTAGAAAAACAATAAAACACACAAACTGAATGTCTGCGCGTTTTTTTTCGTTTTACTTCGCACCGAAGCACGACAAATGTACTTCCGCTTCGTCTGCTTGTTCCCACGGTCGTGCGATCACGTGCGCAGGTACCGAAACTATGCCATTTTCTACCGTGTTCCAGCGCGTGGTCATGCTCTGCGATGCGCTTGTTCTGCCTCAGTATTCGTGTAGCACTGAATTATACCGCTAGTCATGTGTCCTTGTGCACGGCCCGCAAAATCGTGCGCTGCGCGAAACGAGAGAACAGCTCGCGCTCGACGCCGTCAACGGAAATGCGTAGCGCCGTGAAAAAAAAAAAAGCGAGGAGAAAAAAAAAATGAAGGCGGGGCCTGCGACGTATACGTCACGCGATCCTTGAGGTCCGGTATAGGAGAACGCAGGGAAGGAATTTCGCTTGCGGAGGCTAGATGGGACGAGTGGAGAGAGCGTCTTGCTTGGCAGTGGAGCCCGCCTGCTGAAATCATGGGTTCGTGGCACTGAAATATTTCTATCTCGACTATTAATGAGCCCATTTGAAAAATTCATGCTGCAGAAGGCTCCCTAGATGACACATAACAACTTCCATCGTGTAACTAAACTTTGCTATGGAGGCTGGTGAGGGGCCCTCTAAGAGGAAGCTTTAGCTCGGGTGCTCCTATTCAAATACATGTAAAAGGATAATTCGTCTTTATCGTCAACCACAGCACCAAATTTGACGAGGTTTGTTTCATCTAAAAAAAAAAAAAACTTAAGGTCTAGTGGATGTTTGTTTCTAATTATTGATATAAGTCGGCAATTTTTTATGAAGTATTGGCAAAGATTGCTAATTTTTAGAAGACAAAACTATCCAGTTTACAACTCTTTAACTCAACAAAGAAGAATGATATCACAATTCTGTGAATTGTATCTGATAGTAAATCTAAAGAGGACAACATTGATATGTTACACATAAATCTAAAAATACTGAATAATATGGAAATACAGGTTTTGCAGAACCCCTGTACACAAAGTAAAAAATTCATGTAATATATAAGTTGACGTACTGAATTTGTCCGCTTTGAATTATCTAATGGATGCCGTTTACAGAACCGCGATATCTGTTCTTGATGCAGAGCTATTAATTTGTAAACTTCGTGCTTCTATTTCTTTTCGAACTGTCAAATTTTTGAAGATTATTTTAACAATATTCAAGCCCTAAATCGAAATTCCATTTCCAACTGTCACTAGATTTTACCTTTATCTCTCAAATGCAACAAACTTCATTAAAATCAGTCCAGTGGTTTTCTCACAAAAACGTTTTTGCATTTCACATGTATTTGAATAGGCCGCGTCGGACGTGGGCGCGAGCTAAAGGTCCCTCTTAAGAGTGGAACACGATAGCAATCAGAGATCCCTGACTGCTTCTCATGCTTCCCGGCAACTGCAGCTTGTGCAACCGTAATCTGTATTGGGTAACGCTGGCGGCGAAGGCTATGCCCGAAGACGAGCTTTCTGGTAGAAACGCGGCCTCTTGCGTGGGTCGATCTCCTGTTCGAACTTTTGACCTTTCAGCGCGAGAAGGTTTACCACAAAAGGCATGCGTTGTCGGTGTTTTGTTTCGTGACATTTGCTTGTGGGCTGCGGAATTCCGAGTAATAACTTTGTAAATAACGTAAGACAAATCATGACCAAGTTTAGTGATAGAAGAACAACGTTAGTATACCGCGTATAGTCTATGCGTGGTTCGGTATGATTTTCTCGGACGCCGGTGCCGACGCCAACGCCGACACCGGATTTCTTTCGACACGGGGCCCTTAACGCTGTCGTATTAAATAGATACTGTACACCTACAGGTGCCGTGACGTCACGCTTAGCTGGCGCGGAAGCTACAAGGTGACGTGGCCACCGGTCTTTCACTTTTTGCATCTTTCTGGACATCCGGGCCTCTCCTCGCGGTATAGGCGTTTTTGTTTTCTCTATACTGTATAAGAGTAACTGACTCTTCAAAACATATCAAAAGGAAACTGAAGGCGTTGTTCTATTTCTACAAAATCCATTATGTTAGCAGTATTCTTGTTTCCATTTATTCCTACATTCTAATAAAATCATTAGCTAGAATGCACATATTACTTCCCATATGCCTACTTAGCAATTTGTTTACAGTTATGTCATAATTCCTTTTTCTTGTTTTATGGAACTACCACGTTCTTGGCCATACCGCCAGAGTGGGTACGTGTCATTGACGTCTAGGCTCGACATCTACATCTACGTGGCGTCTTGGCGCAGTTCACTTGAAAGTGAATATGCACCAACAAGCCCCGCTAAAAACCTTCCCTCCAACCCTTACCCATTTCTGACAATCAGATAAAGTTGACGTAGAAGCGCTCGCTACCTGTACTAGTTCCGCGATAGCATTCGACTTACGCAACAACAGGGAGCATGCCACGTGGCCTCGTGTACGACTAAGGGATTGTTCACGAACCTACCGGATCGCCGGTCTGTGTTCGCCGATCTTTAGACTTGAGTCGTTGCTCGTAAAATGGCTGAGGGGGACAAGATGCGGAGTTGGAGCACATTATGCGGAGTAAGTTCACTGCAGTGCTGTGGAAAGCAGGCATCGAAACACGCAAAAATGATAAAACGCAGGTGTGCGCTTATCAGACGTTATTCGGAAGCCGCTTGCGAGTGAATTAACGGGCACGCGCAGGTGGAAAAGATCATCCCCAGTGTGTTCCGCGAAAAGAACACTACGAAGACATGGGATGTTATGATTAAAAAAAAAAAAAAAGCTGGAGCAAATCGTGACTTTTTTCTTTCCTGAGCTGCACAAAGCCGCCCCGAGAACATTGGAGAAGACAAAGAAACATTTTTGATGATCAAACAGGGCCCCTACCTTTCCCTGATTTATATTAATAACCTACCTTCTTCATTGACGTCTCACATTCCCTTTTTTTGCTGATTGCGTGATATATCGTGAAATAATTACTAACGATGACACTAATGCTCTTCAGTCTGACTTGGACTATGTGACTGATTGGTATAACTCTTGGCTAATGGAACTTAATATTAATAAACGTATTGTTATGCGCGTCTAGAGGAACACCAGTACTCTTCCTACTTACTATATAAATAAAATTCCTCTAGAACCCGTGAACACGTACAAATACCTAGGAATTCATATAACAGCAAAACTAACCTCGAACTTTCACACTGAGTACATAATAAGTAAAGCTAATAGCATGCTTGGTTACTTACGGCCCCATTTTTCCAAAGCACCACCATCCTTAATATTATTACTTTACCAGTCATTAGTGCGTCCTAAATTAGTATACGCTGCAGGTGTGTGGGACTCGCACCGTGAAAACCTTATTTCTTCACTCGATCTTGTCCAGAACAATTCAGTCCGATTCATATTTTCAAATTATGACCGTACCGCTAGCGTAGCATCAATGAAGGACAATCTATCTCTTCCATCACTGGCATCTCGTACAACAATAGCACGTTTGACATTGTTTCACAAATTTTATTACCATTCCTCCCTTCACAGTAACTTCATTTTTCAGCCTCATCACCTGTCGAGCTGCATCGATCATCGTCATAAGGTTGGACTTCAAGCAGGCAACACTTAGCACTTTCAGTCAGTCAAGTAAGTTTTCCCAGATTATCGCGGCAGTCGAAGCACCTTTTTTTGTGAAATGGTATCTAATGTCGACAACAAACCCTTTCGTAAAGCATTAGCTAACATTGTATAATTAGGGATTATTAACATGTTATTTTCTTTACCTGCCGCACTTGCAAACGACTAAGGACGACACAGGTTAACATTGTATTAACAGGAATTATCAAGATGCTATTTTGATTACATCATCTGTTGTACTCGCAAACATTAGGCAAGATATTACATGGGATCGTATATTTAAGATTTACTAATATGCTACATGGTTTATTTCTCGTATTTCATTGTTATGCTTCCCGTTTTCCCCCTCGCCTCTGTAATGGCTTCAGGCCTTGAGGGTACAATAAATAAATAAATAAATAAATAAATAAATAAATAAATAAATAAATAAATAAATAAATAATAAAGAAACTTTGAAGCAAATATGACACACGCAGACTCGAATAAGGTAATCGACGCTAGGATCTGTAGAAAGTTCCTGAAATTACACATAAAACATGGGATAAAATGAAGCGAGTTTCACATTACTGCACACGTAATAATAGGGTCTTCATAATATCGACACCTTCTTAAAAGAAAGAGACATGAGTCTTTCATACGCAAAGACAGCTGTACTTCCTTTCACTAGACGACAGCTGAATAATTTCCAACTTACGCTTAATGGGCAAACTTTGATGTTTGTGAAAGAGCACAAATTCCTTGGAGTTATTCTTGACCGCCAGCTAACATGGGCTTCACACATCCGCGCAATTGAAAAGCAGACCAATGCAGTAATAAACGTACTTCGGCGACTCGCTGGCACAACGGGGGGGGGGATCAGTCTCTTCACTATTACAGGTTCATAACGCACTCATAAAACAAAAGATTGCTTACTCGGCACCTATTCTCCATGGTTTATCGCAAACATCTGAGGAACGTCTTCAACGTTTACTGGCAAGAGGGCTACGAGTGTGTCTTGGGGTTCCGCAGGCGACCTCTAGTTCTTTAGTAATTGCTGAAGCTCGTCACCCACCATTTCCAGTCATACGAGCGGTTGAAACATGCCGACATATTTATCGTATCTTAACCCAACACGAGAAGCATCCATTAAACCTTGCGCTTAGCGAAAGAAACAGAAGCAAAATTCACGATGTTGTTCGAGAACATAAAGCATTATTACCAAGATTTGAATCATTCAAAGTGGATGTTTGTTACCCTCCCTGGATGTTAACATGTCCTCAAATAGAATTATCGGTTGAAGGGATTATATCTAAGAGAGACATGTTCTTAGTAGCCGCACAACAACTGGCACTCTTCCAAATTTACTCCTTATATCCCCAGTACATCCACGTTTATACAGATGGTTCGTGTCATAAAAATTCCTCGACTTCAGCATTCTTCATTCCACATTTAGCGCTAGAGCAAACATTTAAATTATCCCGAGAGAAATCTTCCACCGTGGCAGAACTGTTAGCAATCCTGTGTGCTTTGCGTTTCATAACATCAGAAAAACATTCGCAAAAGTGGGTTATATTAAGCGATTCGCAAGCCGCTCTCACATTACTACAGAGCAATAAGAAAAATTCTTTGAACACTTCGCTATTGTATGAGACACTCAAAGAACTTACAAAAGCAAGCGCAATGAACCACGTAATTGCATTCCAGTGGATACCTCGGCACTGCAATATTCCTGGTAATACTGCAGCGGACGCAGCTGCGAATCGAGCGCACAATAACGCAGAGACAACCAATCTTCCTCTATTGCGTAGTGAAGTCCGTCTGCTTCTGAGACAGATTTCTTGTCGCCTCAGCAAAACTACCTGGTTTAATCAGCAAACTAAAAACTCGGAATTATACTTTATAGACCCATGTATAAACTTATCAATGCCGGAAAATCTAAGGGACAACAGAAGATTTGAAACATTGGTACACCGCCTGCGTCTTGGTACTGCATTTACAAAGCACTTCTTGTACAGGATAAAACGTGTCTCTAGTCCGCAATGTTCTTGTGGCCATCTAGACGAAGATGTGAATCATCTTCTTCTCGAGTGCACGAAATACGACCCACAAAGAAGGGTACTGCAAGCAAATTTGTTGATGTTAGACAGAAGACCATTCACTCTAAAAAAGATACTTGGCCCATGGCCAACTGCGAGCCTTCAAAAAAGAGCGCTTCTTGCTCTGAAAAAGTTTTTAGAGGACACCAGCATTTTGGGAAAATATTAGGTATCAGATGATCCGAATACGCTAAATGAGTAACACAAGCGATGTCTGTGGTTCATAAATGGTTTATGTGGTGATCGCAACTTTTACGCAATATGTGTAATTCTGTTCTGTACTTGCAGTGCGTTACATGTGCTGTGTGTTTCGGCTGTACAAAATATCTGACTTTATATATGCGTACGTGGACTGAACTAATGCCCAGAACTTTGCGACTGATGTACTGCTGGACTGTATATTCTTTATTCATCCAGTGTTCTATTGAGTGCCATATTTCGTGTCGCTATTCTCCCTTTTTACGCAAATTTGTTTCCTTTGCCAAGTGACAAGGAGTAGCCGGTGCCACCATAAAGGCGTCAACCTCTCCTAATATTCACTTCAATAAAAAAAAAAGTTTTGGAACAAATCAGGAATATCGAAAATATACTCAAGGGGATTACGGTATCCTTCGTCCGATTCTTAGTCTTCTTTTTTCTCCTTACTGCTAGCGTTGTAATTGGTGTGCATTCGTTCGAAATAGCGCATACTATGCTTGCTCGAGTGTTTCCTTGTGTTTTCGTGTTTTTGTGGCTCTTGCGTCCGTGCTCGCAGACGTTGTCCTTGGAACGTGTCACTCAAGAGAAGGCCACATCCCCAACAGCCCAAGAACATTTAAATATGTTGAACCTTATTATTGCGCGAAGATATATATTTTGGTCTAAGCTAACATTAGAAATGATGCCACTGCTTTCCTTTGTTTGCAAATTGTTGCTTCTGATATGACCATCATTTAGAGCAGACGCATCATATCAGAGAAAAGGAGCAGCCGGCGTCACCTATAGGCTCCAACCTTGCCTTAAGTACTGCTAACCCATTAAATACTGGTTTCCTTTCTTTTGTTCTTTTTTTCAGATTTTACTCTGCCTTTGTGGACGATTAATGCACATAAGTATTCATATACATTGATGTAGTTTACCTAAAGAAACTCAAACTCCCTTAGAAATCTCACATTAGGCAACGTTGCACACTTCTTAAAATCAATGAATCGAAACGCATGATGCCGAATTGTGACAGTTTAGTTGCGACGGGACACGGCAGATTAATCAGAAAAAACGAGTTCCTGGTTACCAGAGGTTATCAAGAAGCCGAGGAAAAGTGACCTGACAGCCGCGGAAGTATGGCAGATTATCAGCGTTCAGTTACGTAAATAATAAATTATGGGGTTTTATGTGCCAAAACCACTTTTTGAGGCACGCCGTAGTGGCGGACTCCGGTAATTTCGACCACCTGGGGTTCTTTAACGTGCACCTAAATCTCAGTACACGGGTGCTTTCGCATTTCGCCCCCATCGAAATGCGGCCGCCGTGGCCGGGATTCGATCCGGCGACCTCGTGCTCAGCAGCCCAACACCATAGCCACTGAGCAACCACGGCGGGTGTTGAGCTATGTGCCAAGCTGTGCTGGAAGTGTGCCACGATAACACTGAATATGATGGAGGAAGTTTGTCGTGGTCAGCCGTCACATACAGAAACGAAGTGCTGTGAATTGAAAAATGTTACCTGACAGGTATTTCTGCGTAGAGAGAAAGAGAAATAATTTTTATTGTTGTGAGGTTTAAAGCTGGGGCCATTAAGTCCAGGGCTCGGCGATGGCGATGTCGCTGGCCCGCCGCTCTAGCGCCTGCTGAGCCTGCGGGTTTTTGTTACTAAGCACAGGCTCACCAGATAGACACGAATGACGATCAGTCCCGCTTTTAACAAAAGCGAAAGATACTGTTCTGGCTTGGTTTCGATACATTTACGAATGCTGTCGGTCATGCAACTGGAGCGACCAATTTATCAGTTCTGGTGGGCATTTATGGCCTGGTTGAGTATAACGTAATCATGAAATCGGTGCCTGATATTTCTTCCGAAAGAAAATAAATGGCACTGAGAAATGTGTTCCTTGTGTTATTTTCGAAAGAAACTCATTGCTTTGCATCAAAGTGCCCTGCGGGAAGCGTCTGTTCCTGTGATGTCAAGTAAGCAGGGCACCGATATTCAGAGCCATTAACGTAATTCTGCGGCGATGTCTTCAATGTCCATGCAAGTAGTAGATTTAGCTAAGCGATCAGGTAGAGAGGTCAGACTCATGCGCTTGCTGCTACTTTATTTATCTTGTACCGGGTGTTTCTTTTTAGGCGGAACACTTTTTTTTAGAACGGTCACATCTTGTCTCCTTCTGTTTTTGCTGATAGGCTTCGTGACTGGCCGGACATTCACGGCAAGAAAGAAAAATCAACGATGAATTTGCTACTTAAATAAAATATTGTAATTATCTTTTTATTGACTGGCCTTAGGGCGCACGTAACTGCGAAGCTGAAGTCGAGGAGTCTAGTGAATTAGGTTTTATTTACTTAGCAGAAATATTTAGATTAGCATTGCGACTTTCAAAATATGCGACCTTAAGATGTGTTAGAAGATATACTGGCGTTCCAGCTAATGGTTTCCCAAAAAGCTTGTACATACGAGTTCGGGGTCATGTTAACTGGAATGCGGGGGCAGTGTCTTAGCAAATTTTCGGAAACGAATATCTCGAAAGCGGTGGTGGTTTTAGGATTTCTGAGACATGACTTCATGACTCGCTAGATTTAATTTCGTACGACACGTGCCCTCACATCAGTTATTAGAAACCAAATTAGCATGTCTTCGTTAATTAGCAAAATTTATCGTTTAAGTTTTCCTTTGTGCTAATGTCCGCCACCTATCCGCAACTTATCTGCTAAAACGGGAGGGGCATAGATATGACAGTTCTTTCAAAGTGTATTGTATAAAAAAACACGCAGTGTACGCTATTAGGCAAAGGTACACCCTTTGGGGTGTAAATCGGCCACACAACGATAATCGTCATCTGCCTTGCTTGCGTTTCTTTTCTTGAAAACGCCGCGTCCGCTACTTTCCTGTCGGGAATGCTATGTCATGTTGATAAAGCGCATGCCGTTCGTTACTGGGAGGTACCAGGCTCGCCGCGTTAAAGAAAGGAAATGCGGACAAGACAGATGACGATTATCGTTGTGACAAAAGGGTGTAATTTTGGTTTAAGAGTGTATGAGCTACGGCGGGGTGAGTGCTCAAAATCACTGAGAAAAACAAGAAGTACTGAATAACCTAAAAAAAAAAAAGAAAGGGATCTAACAATGGGTGACGGGATGTCCCATTTAGGCGCGAGGTTGAAAAATGTGAATTAAAATAAACTGCGAACACACGCGCATACAGTACAAAGTAAAAATATATGTAAATAAAGATAGACTGTCCCTTTGATGTGCATCGTTTATCGGCGAGGTTTACTGGGGGCGCCACTCCTTACCGAAAGCTCGTAACAGTCGCTGTTCACTTTTAGCGCAGGGCGACAGATGGAAGCAGGTGGTCCGTTATTGAACGTTTCTCCGACGCCACTTCTCGGTGAGGATGCTCGACGATTGATTAATGCTTAACGCTCCGGACGAAAGACGGCGCTAAGGACCTTCCAGAACTTAATCGTGTTTGGGTAATATCGCAATGCTCCATCTCGCGGAATTCGTTCAATGCCGCATTATATGGTCGACACGACTCAATCAGAAAAGAGAACCAGAATAATTGTTCCTTCTTTGTCCGCCTCGATCGTGCTGCCTGAACGGAAACATCGGAGAAGGAGGAGGAGTAGATTTTAATGAAGTGAAAGGAGGAGAGGTCGCCCTGTAGAGCGTGTCTCTAGCCTGCTACTCCTCAAAGGGGAAGGGGAGAAGTGGGAATATAGGGAAAGGTAGATGGCAGGTGATTATGTTATGGTACAATGAGCTTCTATATACACGTTGTCCAATACGCGGATGTGCACCGTAGCCACAATACACGCAAGAGTAATCATGCCCACACAAAAAAGTTATCGCGTAAAGACATTTCGCGCTGTCTGCATGTTTCACAGGTTGTAGAGGCGATCGTCTAAACCAGTCTCACGTACAAAGTGCAAGAGTGACTTTATGGCACGTTGGGCATGGTCAACTCTTCTCCACGCCCCTAAAATCTTTTCTTCCGAAAGGGGGCATTCCAAGCAGTCAACACTAGACCTAAGTGTTCTTCGTTCGGCCGCATATTGAGGGCACACGCAAAGCACGTGAGCTATTGTCTCGGGTGTGGGACAGACGCTACAGTCAGGGTCCCGTGCTTGTTCATTCTTGTGAAGGTGTCGGTTACTGTACGTCACACCGAGCCGCAATCGATGGATGAGTGTTTCCTGGCCTCTCCGCAAGTGAAGTGGAAGCCGGAATCGTAAACCAGCGTCAAGTCTATGGATGCGTTCTTGCTGATGTTCGGGGTTGTCCCATTGTCGCGCCAGAGATGGGTTTGATGGAGTTATGGAGCAAGGCGTTGATGTCATACCGGGAAAAATTAATTTTTGTAGTGTTTCCGTCAGTGTGCGCCTTTTTTACTTCCGCGTCGGCCTGTTCATTTCCGGCTATTCCACAATGACTAGGAATCCACTGCAGAACGATGGTATGCCCGGATTGAGACGCCTCAGCAAGCAGAGACATGATATCAGAAACCAGAGGACTATATGCGGTGCTGTGATTTATATGACTGCTGGTGAGTTGCAGTGTTGGTTTGGAGTCACAGAACACTGTACACTTATCGAGGCTTTGATGCAGTATGCAGCGAATTGCTTCTCGAACTCCGGTCAACTCAGCTGCTGTAGACGGCGTTCTGTGTGCTATCTTGAACCGTTGTGCGACGCCCATTCCAGGTACCGTGTAAGCCGCCGCGGAAGAGGTCTGCGTCACAGAACCATCTGCAAAAACATGTTCGGTATATCCATATATGTAAGCAGTGTAGGATAAGGCGAAATGCTTTAGCCCAGCAAGCGGAATTTTCCACTTCCTCGTTATTCCGGGGATCGGGAGTCTCACCGTTGGCTTTGCCATCGTCCAGAATGGAACTACTGGTATGTCATGCGGTTCGAAGTTCGGCGGAATTAAGTCTTGCTGCGACAACAAGGCTTCTGAGTAGGCAGCGGCAAGTCGTATGCTTGTGACGTCCGTCAGTGGATGATTCCTGTGTCTAGTCAGTAGCCTCTGATGCACTCGCAATGGCTCATGTTGCAGATAAACTCGAACTGGGCACACGCGTGCCTCTGAAATAGTGTCCCAAGTAAGCGCACTTCGTGGTATTCCTAGGCAAATTTTCAGCGCTCGAGCCTGAGCACTTTCAAGTGTGCGTACAGCAGTTGTACTAACCCGAGGAAGTACAGGCGCACTGTAGCGGAGGTAGCCAACAAAAAGTGCCTGGTAGAGCTGCAGAAGAGATGATTTCGATTGCCCCCGCGATTTTCCGGGCATACATCGAATGATTTGAGTAAAGCTGTCCAGCTTTTTTCTTAATGCCGTGATGTGCTTAGACCAAGATAAGTCCCGGTCGATGATGACTCCGAGGAACTTGCAGTGGGTTACCGAAGGTATAATGTTCCCATCAAACATAATGCGGTAGCAAGCCATTGACCTCCATGTAAATGCCATGGTTACACTTTTTGTCGGTGATAGCTGCAGTCCTCGACTGTTTAGGTATGTCGACGTTATTGATACCCCATGCTGCAGCTTCGTTTGCATTTGCAAGCGCGTTAAGCTCGTGGTCCATATACAGATGTCATTTGCGTACACATAGACCGAGACTGTGCCTGCCCGTTTTTTGACGAGTCCAACGAGAACAGCATTAAATAAAGTTGAGCTCAGTACACCTCCTTGAGGCACCCCATGATAGACGGGATGGTTCTTTATTTCACCATCTAGAGTTGTCATAAATATCGTTCTTTCTTGAAGATAGCTGGCTATCCACTGGTGCATATGGCCACCGATGCCATGTTCTTCAAAGGAATTTAAAATTGTATCATGTAGAACATTGTCAAAAGCACCCTTGACATCAAGGAAGACAGCAGCCGCCAATCGACGGCGACGTTTTTGATGTTCAGTAGTTGTTACTAGGTCAATAACGCTGTCGATTGACGACCTGCCCTTTCGGAAACATGTCATCGCGTCTGGATATATATTACGCTTCTACAAAAACCACTACAGGCGTGTCAAAACCATGCGCTCCATGAGTTTTCCTATGCAACGAGCTAGCGCCGCAGGTCTGTAGGAAAGCATAGCATGGGGTGTCTTGCCAGGTTTCAATAATGCCACGATTTTGCTTGTCTTCCAGTGTGCAGGCACAGTTCCCGAGGACCAAGAGAGATTGTATAAAGCTAGGAGCTCTTCAGTCGCTCGAGGGCCTAGATGACGCAAGGTAGAATAGGTAATGCCATCAGGACCAGGCGCACTTGAGTGTCTTGAAGAGGCAATCGCTGCACGTAGCTCTTGCTGCGCAAATGGGAGGTCGAGTCGATCGTCCATTGTTGGAGGAGCGCCCCTGAGTAGTGAAGCTACCGCTGTTGCAGATGCGGCGAGGTGCATGCAGAAATCTTCCACGATTTCCTTCTCACTGCGCGTCTGGATGACTTCCAAAGCTCGGAAGGGACGTAGTTGTGGAGAAGATGGTAGGGCTCGTACAACATGCCATATCGTGGACAACGGTTTCCTTGGGTCCAGACTGGTGCGAAAGGGCCTCTAACGTAGTCTGTCAAGCTTGTCTATGTATCGCAGAAGGATTACGCATTACTATATAGTAGGTGACAGCCTGAGAATTAGAAAGTTATAAGTACACTGCCCAATTAAAACAAAATTTGCATAGATGCGCCAGCCCATTAGATTCGCTTATCTTGGTGCTGTCAAGCGGTTTCAAGTCTGTAACAACTATTGTCTCTCTAAAGACCGGCCTTTTTGTCAAAAGTAAGCTGTTATATTAAGACATTGTGTATTTGGCTCATGTTAACTTGGGAAATTTAGTAATTCCTACTAGCTGTCCTCCTCAGCCCGTGCCTTATACCACATCAAATGCCCGTAAAATCAGAGGCATTTGACCCTGTGCCAGTTGTCACTCATCGCACTTGCTGTCAATTAAGCAATAAGCTCAGAAGTGGGGGTGGCGCTGCACAAAAAAAAAGAACAAAAAAAGAAGAAAGAAAGTCGTCTTTTCGCTCGAAAGGCGAAGCGTCGATTCCGATAGCAAATTAATAGACAGCTATACGAAGTAAAGGTAGTTTTTTCAAGATGAAAGCTGAATGTCAAGGCACAGTTTATCGGTTATCATGATGTCACTGTTCAGCCAAAAGTAATATTTTGGCTTGAAACAACTACCTCTTATTTTCTGATTAGCGTAGCACTTACATTGGCCCTCCAGAGTCATTAAGGTGTGGGCGGGCTCCAGAGAGTTCGGATGTTTCTCAGGGATGAAGAGCAAGTACGTTGCGTTTCTGTCGGTCAAGCGTCTTTGCAATTATTGAGCTGGGACAACCTAAGAAATAAAAGGGTGTATGTGCGCAGTCTAGCGAAAACAGTATTCGTATAGATGCGCCAGCCAATTAGGCTCACCTATTTACTTGAGGGCAGGCGGTTTCGCTTGTTTGAAACAACTATTTTCGCCATACAGATTGGTCTTTGTGTTACTGTCTGCCGGATGAAGCGCGAATGCATTGGGAAATTCTATGGGTAACCCTGACATCTCTGCTCAGCCAAAGGTGCCAGTTAAGCTCGAAACAATGAACGTTTATTTTTTTTTTCAATCAGCCTGTAATTTACATTGGCAGGGCAAGGTGATTAGGCTGTGAGGGGACCCCAGCTGGCTTGGCTGTATTTCAGAGATGAAGGGCATGCTCGTTGCTTTTTTGTGAGTGGCGCTTGTTTTGTAATTCTTAGGTCATCACCCAATATAGAGGCTTACAATGTGTGCGAGCCAGCGGGGGAAGAAAAGAAAGAAAGAAAACTAGGAGGGAGAATGATGTCAGGCAGCTAGCATCGGCAAGCCAACCTGCTCTGACGCAACGCCTTCTGCTCCTCGGGGTATAGGTGAGCGTTGAGTCTCGGGTGGAGTAGGTCCTAGATAGTTGCCAGGCCTTTCAGGACATTGCTCTTTCTGCGGTAGCTCTTGGTGACATAGCATTGCTTGGGCGCTCTGCATAATCCTAGCGAAACGTACACACAAGAAGAAAACACGTTCACACATGTACAATGACGCGCCCAAACCAGGGACGTCGAATAGCTTTCTTCTGATCCCGAAAACATCCTTGAAAGTTTTATGTAGGGACCGAAGGTCCCACGAGAGGCGCTGGCATAAGTACAAGGATGTCAATCCACCGCGCCGGAATGGCTGGGGCTGCGCGATTACGCGAGTTTTTCCACCAGGAAAGGCACCCGGTCCACATTTATTTCAGGATGTTCGCAGACAGAACATCGAATGGGAACTTTTGGACAAGAAAATTTAGCGTGCGATGCATTTTCGCTTAAATTATTCAGCACAGGATTAGGTGATGTGGACCGAGCCTGCCAAGTAGCATTGCTTGAACGAATTGTTCCGGTCAGCCCTGTCGCAATATAGCGGTTAGCCGCGCCCGTCCTCCTAACCATAGCGTGTCAACGACCTCCCATGGATGCGAAAGCCAAGTATCCGGCACAGTGAGATACCTTTGAACAAGTCAGAGAGGGCACACAAAGTGCGCGTGATCGTTCTAAGAAGTAGGTGCACGGGCTCCTTATGGAAATTCATACTTCAAGTCGGAATAATATAATTTTGTACATTCAACATTTGATGAATGTACATTCCTGTACAGGAATTTGTACATTTCTGTTTGCGGGCTCACTGAGCAGGAGCGGTCTCTGCTCCTCCGCCTAGGATTGGCTGCTCCTGGAAGGCATTCCGGAGGTACAGCAAATGTCTGGCTCCACCCCGGCCTCTTCATGCAGCATGCGGGGCAATGCCGACGCAACTGAATATCTCATTTGCTCCCTGCCCCGCCTTCTCCAAGTGGAGGGCTTCTTTTTGCAGATGAATCCGACACCTGGGACTTCCTGCGGTCTTGGCATCGCAAATGCTGTTCCCCAGTCGGCACCTCCGTCTTCAGGCACCTTCTTACGTTCGTGGCGGAGGACAGCGGGATGTGCAGTCCAAATTGTAAGTGTGCCGCGTGGCTACCGCTGACAGCCGTGGGGTCTGTCACCGCCTCAACCTTAGCGCTTTTCTTTCCTCGTTATGTCTCCTCCCCTTCTCCAAGGCTCTGAGCCGTGCTCCCTAAAAGTTTGCACAAAATAGCACCTCTTCCTATTCGCAATCGCTCTCTTTACCGTAAACATGTGTATCACGGAGTGAGGACCTGTCTTCCATGGACAAATTTACTTAGTACTTTTTTATTACTGGGCTTCAAGGATGTCATGTGATGCAGCCAGCTCTCGTTACTAATTGACTGACACGAGCTCTGTAGCTTTCTCCACACCGCAGGAAATTTGCGAGGTGAAGCATACTCCTGGCGCCATGGTCCGGCGGAGACAGAAAACGCCAGGTTTTTCGCAGTTCTTGTTCAGAGCGCCAGATGGCGCACTGTGAGCTACGTTTCTCGAACACGCACGCAGGCAGCGCTTTTGTTTTCTAGTTTGTTTTCGTCACTCGCGTTCGCGCAGCTAACTACGCGTGGTCTCCGCAATGATTGGGGCAACTTTCGCCGCTGAACTGCAGCACGCGCGAAGCGCAATGGTGGAACTGTCAAATCCACTCTATATCCTGCGGGGGGAACAGATTTAATAAGTGCTGCGCTCTTAGAGCCCGGGAGTACAGGGAAAATATTGGAAGACCGCTCGCCTGCTGTTTGAGGCAATAGAACGTGCTTCTCACGGAGAGGATGGGAAACCTTTAATCATTGCCAACGACCTCCGCGCGGCTATTCATAGAATATTCTAGCCCGAAGGCATATGAAGCTCTCGCTGCTGGAACCTTAGAGGCCGGAAGTAAGGAGCAATATTGAGATACTCTTTCGAGGCTACGAGCCAAAGACTTTGATGTCTGCGAAAAAAAAAAAAAAGTGAGAGCGAGATATAGATAGCAAATCTGACTAGATCCGCGTGGTTATATGTATCGAAAAAGGTGGTCTTTGGATGAGGGGAGAGATTGTTTTGTTTATTCCATGTTTATTCGGTGGTCTCAGAAAGTACTGTCAGTAGTAGAGGCTTTCAACCTTGAGGGAATCGATCAAGCAAAGAACCAGTATCAGTTATAATTAAATAATGTTGCTGATGCCGGGAATAATGACGTGATATAGTCTACGTGCCACTCAAGGTATGTCTAAAGCGCGACACAAAGCAACTGGTAACGATGGCAGAGGCGCGACGACGGGGAAGCCGAGTGTACGATGAGGTCGACGACGCTACGACTACAACGATGACATCCGTGACGATGACGACGGCACCAGTATCACCACAGAGGACGGGAGCACGGAAATAACGACGACGACGACGACCCGATGACGACAATAACGGAAATACAATGAGAGCCGTAAACGGCACGACGACGAGGACGACGACGTGCGCGATAACAATAACAACCGACAGGTGAACGACGACGATTGCGACAATCATCATCATCATCACCACGCGACGTCGAGGCATCGTGGGGAACAGCGCCGTCGTGCAGAACATCGCGGGAAAGAAGCGCACGGAGACGTGGCAGCGAACAGCACAAACACTGAGGCACACCGAGTCGTTCGCCGTCTAGTTGGTGGCAGCAGCGAAGACGGTCGGCACACACCGGTCGTCGCGTTGCGCGCGGTAATGGACCGCGAATACGGGAAGAAAGCGCCCGTAGATACCGCCCGTAGATACCGTAGATAGCAGTTTGGTGGAGCAGCGACTTGACAAGCCCGGCGCGAGAAAATGGTCAAGGGTCGTGCGAGCAGCGTTGAATCTACCTTAAGTGTGGTGACGTGCCGACTCGCGAAAGCCTCTGTAGAATCGTTGCAGGCGCCAGAGGCTGGTAGAAAACTTCGGCGCTCAAGTTGTCCACATAGCGAGAGCTGCCGTGCCATGCCAAAAGGAAGAACGGCGGGTCGTCGACAGCTTCTCCGGTGGCTCAGATGAGTGCGTCGGGGAAAACACATTGGCGGAGAGAGAGAGAGAGAGAGAGAGAGAGAAAGAGAGCGAGCGAGAAACGCGCGTTTCGAGACATGCTGATGAAAGCCAGAGGTGGAACGCGCGAGCTCTAGGTGAGGATGAGGTGCAAGCAATGAAGTAGCTGCGTCGCACAGGGCGTCACGCGTTTCGGACAGCCAGAGGGGAGTGGTCGCAGCGGTTTCTTGTTGTAAAGCCGCTCTAACGATTGAAGATGCCGGACAAGGGTCTTTCCGGCTGCCGAAACCAGGAGGGGCATGGAGTGATGTCCCGGCAATGGCAAGTTCCTGCGAAATCTCTGGGGGCCCAAGGTGGTAGGAACTCCGGGCATCTGATGCGCACATCCATGAACATCGATGATGACGTCGAGAACGGGGCAGCGTGTATATTTGGCATTGTAATCAGCAATGGACGAAAAACTGCCGGAGTGCAAAACTCTGCCGAAGGATCGGGCTGCGAAGAGTTCACCGGCAAGGCGCACAGGCACAATATGGTGGAGGCATCGCAGAGGGACAAGAAAAGCCCGCGGGACCGAGTGAATGATGCATGCATGCAACACCTTGGACACTTCGTGCCTCTTAGCGCACGTCAGTGTGGCGGTTGGAAGAAAACGTGAAAGTCAGGCGGAGGGCGAGGTCGTAGAACAGATGTGCAGTAGACGAGCTCACCGGATGATGTTGAGGTTTGCCGGCTAGCCAGAACAAACTGGACATCCAGGGCGACGAGGGGTGGGCCAGACGACGGTCCAGGTGCTGCGGATGAGGATCGCTTCGGATGGTGCGTTGCGGAAGCAGGCGTAGAGACGGTGTTGTTACCCGTGTCGCAAGAGGTTGTCGGTAGCGAGAAAGGTGCAAGACTGGCCGGTACCATTGTTGCCGGGCCGATACGCTCGACGTGAACAACGTGTCCGTACTGGGACCATGGAGACCATTGAGACTGGGGTCGAGGATTCCGCGGTGTCGTCGCAAGTGGAAGGAAGGAGGCTGGCCTGATGGCGATGGAAGATTGGCGTAGGAAGGGACGCGGGCGTTGCTGGCTTTGAAGGAAATGGTGGTGACGAAACCGTCACTTCATAGTCGAGCTCTGGAAGCAGGACGTAGTGGGCCAGCATAGCAGAGCCCAGAGCGTTGTAGGGCCGCGGGCTGGCGGGCGGGACGGCGTAGAAGGTACGTATTTCAGCCGGGAGTGCGTCAAAATAGGTCACACCACAATAGTCATCCGATACTCAGTGTCCCAAGTTTCACTTACCCACTGACATACACCCAGGGTCCCCAGTGGCCCACAGCAATTTTCATTACATACCCAGTAGAACATACCTGCTAACCTTAGGGGCACATACCCAGTAACACTAGGGGTGCATGCGCAGTGGTCCCAGTGGCACTTAGGACTACACTATACTCTGAATCAGCCTACGAAAGATTCTAGAAGCACGTTAGAAACGGACATAACCGATACGGAAAAGTAGTGGAAACTCTCGAATAAAGATATTGTATTGAATATGTCAGCAGATCTCCCATGCTCAGGAGAAGCCTCTGCTCACACTTGTATGTGATTTTCAACGTAGAGTCGTGACAGGGAAAGCGCTCGCACGCAACTTTTAGGAGTCTTCGAAATCACTAAATCACGGAATGAAATCATATAAGCTTACTGCGCATTGATACAAGGAGAGAATGCCCGAGTCAATTTGCCGCGCGACTGTAGGCCTTATTTATGGTTGTGGCACTGCCTTAAGTATGATCATCTCGTGCTTATAAAGATCCCACTAACTTTCTCGGAGTACAAGCTGGCGGTAGCAACACAATCTACAAGTTTTTTTTTAGTGTTTCGTAATGTGATAATAGATGCCTCTGTATTCAGCCGCAGCATTTTAACGTAGTACCCGCCATGGTTGCTCAGTGGCCATGGTGTTAGGCTGCTGAGCACGAGGTGCGGGATCGAATCCTGGCCACGGTGGCACGGCGGCGCATTTCGATGGGCGCGAAATGCGAAAATACCCGTGTACTTAAAGAATTAAAGGTGCACGTTAAAGGAACTTAAAGGTGCACGTTAAAGAATGCCAGGTGGTCGAAATTTCCGGAGTCCGTCACTACTGCGTGCTTCATAATCAGAAAGTGGTTTTGGCACGTAAAGCCCCCCCCCCCCCCCCCAAAAAAAAAAATTACGTAGTAATACGCGCTGCAATCGCCGCACACAGGAACAACGATAGAAACGTCACAATGAGGCACTTGTCGGGTGACGGAGCATCTCTTACTTGTATTATCGAAGCTTGCCCCAATTATTGAGGTTCGCATGAAGTAATTTCATTGCAGGAATTTCATTTTGCATGCGTGATTGAAAAGCTCTACCAAATGAGATGATTTAATCCTCCTCAATTACGCCTGGAGCTGCATGCCAGGCCTATCGCAACGCTAATATCTGCACAAAGCATTGAACTTCCTCTCTCTCTCTCTCTCTCTGTCCGCGACGATAGGTTGTGCCTGTTGCACTTCTTTCTCAAATTTTCTTCGAAATGTAGCTATGAGCTAGCAGCGGCTACGACATTTCTTTCGTTCATACGGTTACGGTGTATGACAGCTACGATGGCATATATGCAAACACTGCGGCAGAAGGTCAAGAGTAACTCGGGGACCCCGATGAAAACCCCAATCGGTTTTCGTTGTCCTCTCTTTGGCCTCAGTGTGCAGACTACATTGTGACCGCTTCTATACGTCACAGACGTGAGGAAAGACACGAATTTGAACAAGGTAGGTAATTAGAAGACAACGACGACGGCACAACGACGACGTATTAAACGACGCTGATGGCGACGGCGACGATGATGATGATGATATATCAGCGACTACGTCTTATAAGATCGCGACTGCACGTAGGAACCTCTAAACGTGTCGGATAGTTGGAGGGCAGGGGGGCACGCATAGTCCAGATATGCCGTCGACCCACCCAGCCTGAGTAACGTCGACAACGATGCTTCACGACGAACCACGACGAACCCACAGCAGGGCGTTCTGGTGCGAGTCCGTGCGGCAAGCATTTACGACCGCGTGCGGCGTCGTTTCTTTTTTGGACGGGTTTTATCGCTCTGTACACGTAGAAGTATACGTTGGCAGCATCAAATGGTGTCAACGGCGCAAGAGGCCACCGACGCCTCCCTATGGCCTTCTTAGACCATCGAAGGCCCAGTAGAGCCGTTCTTCCGCATCGGCTTCGATCTGCTTCGCCCTTTCCCGACATCGGTGTCAGGGAACAAATGGTTCGCCGTAGGGACAAATTACGCCGCGCGTTACGTTACTACTCGCGCACTTCTTGCCAGCTGTGCTACGGATATTGCTGGTTACCTACTTTACGATGCGAGTCCACGTGATGGAGCTCCTTGCCAGCTGCTAACCGATCGCCGCCATTACTACTCCGCTCACGTTTCGCTAAGCGCGAGCTCGCTACCGCTTATCACCGCACGGTAAACGGATTCGCCGGCCGAATGAACAACACCATAACAACCATAACAGACATGTTCTCTACCTTTCCACCGACCACCGCGACTGGGACGCTACCTGGCTACCCGTGGGCATCTTGCTGGCTGTCGTCAGTCAACTCTGACTACGATTTCAAAGAGCGTTCTGCTAACGGGGACTTCGTTTTGGTCTCACCCAGGAGGTTCATAGCACTTGGCCGAATTCGAGCTGTAGCTCCCCCCAGATGGTCTGGTAATGATCTTTGCGTGCAGTCTTGCAACCAAAAAAAGAAAAAAAGGAGAAAATAAATGAAACAGTGTAGAGAAGTATATAATTCAGTGATACTAAACTGCGTAAATGCGCGGCCATGGAGCCGTATTTTTTCAAGGATTATTCTCCTCCAATCATGTTCATTACTTAATTATCCCCCAATGTGGGCGGCTTAGGTCTGAGACAAGAGCGGTCAAAGCTTCATGCAGAGAAGGTATGAAACGAGAAAAGAATGAAATACGGGAAGAATAGCTGAAAAAGAAACACTTCCTAATTATTCGGCAAAGAAATATATTGCGCTCCACAAAGCTACAGAAAAGGCAGGGCGAAACAATCACAAGAAATTGATGTTAGCATATCTACTGTTCAAACTAAGAATTAACCGAGGAGTTAAGTAACCCTTCGTTTAAACTTTCTTGGCACTAACCGTGCGGCCATAAAGTTCTTCAAAGTTTTTGTAAATATTCTGCAATCACTACTGAAGTAACCCGAACCCAGAATACCGAAGGCCTCAGAGGAGCTTGCCAAAAAGGGATTTTTTCGTTTTTATCCGCGCGGAAAGCTTCGCGTTGTTTTATTGCGATCACCACTATACGGACGTTCTATAAGTAATTATGCAAGTCGGGGCCACCTCCTCCACTGTCGTGCCTTCCCACTATCGAAGGCGCATGCGCCACATGCACAAGGAGCGTTAGTGAGTCTCCAGATACGCGGAGTGCATTCAGCTCTAAACATGGAGGAGCGAAGGGCACGTAGCGTCCACGCAACCAGCAATCGCCTCGGTAACGGAGCCAGAGCAGCATTGTGCCTTCGGCTGCTGTCATGGCCGATGTGGCCATGACAACGAAATGCTGCACAGCAGCGTCCCCGCTGAGCTGCTTTGTGTGTCCACTTGCCTGAGCGAAGCTGGTAGTATATGTGAAGACAGCACTGTAGAATACCTCGATATGTTCCCTGCATGCATCATTGAGTTGCGACGCCCATAACGCCGCTGGCGGTGCTCCACATGACACTGACGTTATGAGACGCCTGGTAGCCGCCAGGGCGCTGTTCCTGCTACGCAGGTGGAGTCGCCTTGCGCACTTCGTCGTGTCAAGATTCCGCAACCGCGTACTGCCATACCACCACCGGAGGAGTCAGAAGGCAACGCCTAACCTTGCTATCGTTGTCAATGCTACGTCCTTCCCGAGAAACTGGCTCTTTCTGATGCTTAGGCCATCTTGACTCGGGTACCTTTTTTATTGTTTAATGTATTCAAGGAGAGGTTGGGCACTACGTGTGACGCCGGCTACTCCTATTCTCTTACATGTTTGTTATCGTCGGAAAGTTGTCAACGATCACGAAACTGGACTAACAAACACATGAGCGAACGTTCACGTACCTTGTCTTAGTACTGCAATATAAATAAATCTTCCCGCAGAAGAAAATTTCAAATAGCATGATTACACACAAAACAGAAGTGTTCACGCGCAACACATGAGCTGACACAGCATAAATGTTCACAAAACGAAGATGTTGGGAACTTGAATTCCGCACTCTAAATACAACAAATACAAATGCTGCGTGAATACGAAGACGAAATTAACGTGTAATTAAGGGTGCCTGTTAATAATAAGAATGCGAGCAGTAAGGGTTGTAGGACTTAGTAGTTCTGTCATATTTTTGATTCCTTCAAAAATTGTACTAAGGCGCGCGCAGCGATGTTTTGAAGTTTTTCTGTTAGCCATGGATCTAAAATTTTTCCTAGGGATAACGGCCATCTATCTAAGCCATGTAGTTCTTCCTGAAAGCTCTTTGCGGGGAGCTTCATGATTCTTACAGTGTAGCAGAAGGCATTCTGTCTCTTTTTCGAGCCGCTTCAATCGGAAATTGCTGAGGTGGGGAACCTTCCATTTCTAGAGATTTACTGATCATTACATAAATGTTTAAACCCGAGGCAAGCTGAACAAACCAAACAATAAATCCAGCACATGAACCTTGCACATGAAATCCAGCATATGAATTATGGTACACACTAAATTTCACCAATAATTGTGTCCGAAAAGTGCATTATGGGAGAAGGTAGGCAAGTAACATCCATTTTGGCCACTAGTCAAGGCAAAGAAAAAGCAACAAAAAAAAATGAGGGTGTCGATGTTCCTAGCGAAGCTCACCCTGTGGCAGCGTGTCGAGACGCCGCTTCAATTCCTCCCACATTGAATCTATTCAAAAGGTATTGCGAAGAAACGCCCACTGGATGACCATTTGCAATTTCCGGTGTGTCGAAATTTGAATTGGGTCCTGGTGAGAGGTCTTTTAAACTAGACGCCAACTACCGACAGAGGCAATAGAACACGCAATTACTTCTACTTAACCGGAATAAACTGCTGGACAGACACATCAACTTTAAAAAAATTGCTTGTGGGCCTTTAGCACGCAACTCATCTCTAATTTACTGTTCGATACTGAGTGCTTGTTGCCTTTATCAGTATACCATACTGTAGAAGAGTAAAAAACAGACTGCTAGAAAGCAATCAAGGTGAGAAAACTATGAAATTCCATTAAATTCTATAAATTCTTGGCACATGAGTATGTGCAATTGCGTGTCTGAGCACGCAATATGCCCTTTATAACAATGGCGCCCTCTGAAATATGAACTCGCGCAATTTTCTTCATGGTTCAAGTTATAGGTCGCCATATGACATATAAAAAGCACTCGCTCGTTCTTGAAAAGTAAACAAAAAAAAATCGCCAGCAGAAGGCAGAGACATGAAAATCCCCTTTCGGTATTATCCATCGCTTCTCTCGGTCACGCCTACGCACGGAAACTAAACTTCGAGTTCAAAAGTGAAATATGCAGGTTCAAGCTTCCCAGTAGTATTTTGCCGCTGTCGTTGTAGCTTTCATTGTTCACAGAATGGAACCGTTTGAAGCAGCGCTTCCACGTTTGGCACATGGCGCATGTCTCCCTTGAGTATCAGTGACTTTAGGGGGGGGGGGGGGGGATGTTCAATTCTTCTCTCTGCAGATTTTAGTGGAAAATTTTCAACACACGCATTTCCCACAGCCAGCCACATTTTTTATCGTCACTGAATGGACAGGGACGAGGAATCGGGATTGGATATACACACGCAGAAAACGCTAATACATTTCGGCATATATACTATAGCGTTTACTTTTTGTGTTGTAAACATTATGTCCGCTGAAATCTAGAATAGTACTATATAAGCCAACTCCCTCGCAAACTATTTCAGCCCCAGTTTCTATCTATGTCGGAGTGTGTGTGTCTGCACGTGCCTGTGTGTGTGTCTGTGCGTACATGAACGATTGCATGCTTGCACACACACAGGAACATTTTCTGCTGCTATTCCTCGTTGCATAAGTGTACTTCGAAATGCTTTTAGAGACGTGCGCTCGACGCTCACAAAGAGTGATGATCGGAGTTTGCGAGGTGCAAACATCGCCCTCTCACCCTTCCGCACAAAAAGAAAAAAAAAAAAAAAAAGAAAGCCGCCCTTTGTGCCGAAGTGAGCCCATTTCGTTGTCCCATTGTTTGGCTGGCTTTTAAGCATGACAAACGGACCCATGAGACATTTGCGCAAATGGCCTGAAGTACGCAGAATCTTTCTCGTTAAACCATTCTTTCACACTAGAAAATTTTTGTGTTAGCCTTCTTTTGTCTGGTTTGCTTTTATCGGTCGCAGTTTCGCAATGTTGTTAATGTTCGGCGCTGTTGAATATCTTGCGGTGAAATTAACGGACAATGGTCCGACGCTTTCCTTTATAACTACGGCAGTAATGTTAGAGTTTCGATGAAGCAAATAACATGGGAGAAAAGAAATATAGCACGCCTGTTTAGAAGGAAAAAGAAAATGCACTAGGAAAAATGTTATATGGTGGACTGTGCTAACCGCTAACTCCATTGTAGTTGAAATCCATTCGTATCTGCTGTTTTCCATTGACCAGTTTACCTTGGCTAACACATGCCCGATATTTGGATTCTTTCGGCTTCTTGGCACTCATATTAATTTGGACTAGAAATTTCTGCTCCCATGGCCAGAAATAGTACGCGTAAGCTGAGACCTCATTTTGGCTTCTCCTATGACAGCTGTTCCCTGCTAGGTCTTGTGCCTGCTGACGTCGCGCAGAACTTCGAGTATTTTTCGCTGTGTTGCAACACGTCCTGCCAACGTCACGACGGAAATTCCTTTGTCGTACTATTGTTTTGTCGTCGCAACATTTTGGTCTGTCACAGCGGCATCAACTTTCGTCATAAACCACATGCTCTTTGATACCAAGGCCTTATGTGTTGTTGCGACAAGACGACACATATAGGAAAAGACACTTTCGCCAACCTAAATGTTCGAATCTTCGGGCATTCTCTGTCATACATTTCTTTAACCGGGGCGTGTCCATCGTGCTTCTAAAAACTGGGGCTGTACCATTTCAGAACCAGATGCTCCTTTGTCGCAATAAAAATTGGTTCATGTCGCAGCCACTATTTGCCCCCATTTGTTCCATCTATCCAAGATACATGACAGGCGCGAGGAGTGCTGCCTTCAGCAACAGCTGCGTCTCAGTGATCAATCCAGAAGCACGTGAAAAGAAACGCGATGTTTCTAGAAAATGCTTGCCTTGCCTTAAGCACTCGAAAGGTGGAGTAGTTCTTTGATATCCACTTTCTAGTTATTATTTAGTTTTTGTAGTTTTCTTCAACTTCTCGTATAACTCATGCGTTATACATTTCGCTCACAATTTCCTTCGGTAGAAGATCTGAGACGACGTCGTTTCATGTCAGCTATGAGAATGTGTTTTTGCTTGGAACCTGCAGTTTTTTTGTTCACCCACTCTGCTCATTTTTACGAAAAGCGTATCAATTTTCTTCATAGAGCAAATTCGTTAACTGTTTTATTTTGGGCGAGTCATGAACGAAGCCTAAACCATAAACGTTGTGCTTTAATGCCACTGTGAGTATTGCGCTCCCGTTCCGAATTGCGAAAAGTATTTACTTACGGTTCTGTAACTGTTGTAGACCATGCACGTTATGATACGTTAAAAGTGACAGAACAAGGGATGTCGCCATAGAAAAGGTTTCGACAATGTCACCTGGTCGAAACATCGGCTTCAGGGACATTTCCTTTTATATCGCTCTTAATGACTTGAAGCGATCCTTGTTCCGGTGAATCTCCCCCTGAGCATCTCAAAATACGTTGTGATAGTTCGTTTTTACTTGGGTCTTTATTAGCTTCATTGTTAAACACACTATACATGGACTTTTCGCGATTACTTGTCTTTAAATGATATTATTTCATCCTATTTATTATCTGGGCCTCCACCTCTTGGGTATGTTATCTTGACACAAAGAAAAGTAATAAAGCCAGGTTTTTGTATTGTTTAGAATCGGCTCATGTCTATCACAAAGCAATGTGAATCTTCTCAACAAGGAGATACTATAAAAAATACAGCTTTATTCAGAAAACACGAAGCTGTTCCTGAGGTATTGAGAAAATACGGCTGCTATATCATCTCGTTTATGTATTTTGTGGATACACAGTCCTGTTATTAAGATAACATTTTTTTGTACATTAATCAGCGGAATATTGCACCCTGAAGTATGACATACACAACTGCGGTTACGTGGAAGCCACTAAAGCTTTAATTTAAATAGGAAATCGTATCATTAGGGTTTAAATGTACCTGTTGACTTTAATTCTATTCTATCAATTACATGCTCCCTGGTTACATAAGACCTTCTATATACATTTCACCGGACATAGCCGGCTCCAGCTTTGACGGTTGCATCATCTGCGAAATCTTGTACACTTGCTTCTTATTTCGAACTTTTGTAACCACGCACCGTAGTATAGATACTAAAGTAACGCAACCGCCACCTTGGTGCTGTCAACACACAGTGCTACAACCACGCGTGCCTTATGAAATGTTTGACACGCGTGGTGGCTTAATGGCTGTGTCGTTGCGATGCTGACGTCGAGGTTCTGGCTGCAATCCCAGCCGGGGCAGCCGCAGTCCGATGAGATCGGAATGCCAGAACGCCTTCGTACATTGATCGCGAGGCACGATAAGGAACCACAGGTGGTCAAAATAATGCCAAGTGCCCACTACGACGTGCATCGTGATAACATTGTGGTTTTAGCGCATAAAAGCACCGAATTTAAGATAACTTTTAATGCAAAAGCATTACGTGCCCTTTTACTGGAATATCCGTCGTAGTCGGCGTGACCGGAATGTGGTACCAAAAATGGCCGATGGCGCAAAGATAAAAACACGTTAAAGAATGCTAGGACTGAGGTCAAACTTCTTGAAGAAAGAAAGCTTTGAAAAAGAAGCTTTGGTACATTTCGGTCTGGGTTGGAATCGAACCCGGCCCTCCGGGTGCGAGGCGAGAGTGCTTCCCACAACGCCACGTTGGCTCCAGGGTTCTGGCTGGCTAGAAAAGTGCCTAGTGCCTGCGTCATGGCACACGTCATGACGCAGTCATCTGGCTACACTAAAGGCGTGGCCTAGTTCCTGCGTCATCGGGCACGCGACGGCGCAGCCAATGGGGAGGAAGTGGGGCCACGTCACGAGTGTATAACATGAGCGTGTTCATGACGTTCCGAGATCTACAAACAGGAATAGCGCTTTCGCATTCCTACACCTAATTAGTCTTGTGTCTCTGGCAAATTTCTTGCGTGTGATGCGGTCGTAGTGCATGTTTCTCACTTTCATAGCCTTTAAGTTATGGCGTTTTTTTTTTGTATGCTGATGTTGCGTCATTCTTTTCTTTAGCTATTTGCCGGTATTCATTTGCCCGATGCGTACAGAATGCCACTGCGTGGAGTTTTCTATGCTATCGCTTGCGTGACCAAACTGGCGCATATCGAAATACGGAAATTGTAGAAATGCTTAGGTAAATCACAAACTCGCCATTGTAGCGCGAATTTATTTATTTTTTGTTTCTGTGGCATCTAGCTTTCATCTTTATAGTTTTTCTCCCGCAGCGAGCAGAGGTGTACGTTTTACTCGGCGTTCGATTGTTGAGCTGTCATTCGGAAACTTATCGCCAGTAAGCGCGTTTTCAATGTACCCTGCGTTTTCTACAAAAGCCAGACCGCATGCTGTCTGGATGTCGGCATGTCTGGTATTTCAAAAAGCGGTCACGCCTGCCGCATTCGCGTCTTTCTTCAAACAGCACAGATAAAACTGTGTGCGTGAGCGTGTGCGGGTGCTTTCGTAAGTTCTTGTTTCATTTTTCTTCATCCTAGGCATCAGGCTCGCACATTTTTTTGTTGTTTCGAAAGAAAGATCGGCATGTTTTTATTCCAGCGCAGCTCAACCATCGTTGTTTGTCTACTCCCGAGTGCAAACAGGACCGCGTTCAAACACGTCGTTTACACAAGGACCAATGCGTGGAAATAAAAGATTTTTGAGAATTCGACTATTCAGTTTCCTTTTATGTTCTGCGGGCCTATGCCCAAAGGGAATTGGTCCGGAACAAACACAAAATCTTAGAGAAGGGATAAGAGAAGGAGAAAAGAAGTGTACGCAATAGAAGCGAACAAAAATAATTTCCATTCTTCTTCTTGTGCTTTCTAGCTGCCGCGTGATTCTTGGTGCAACCTCGTAACCTAAGATCAGGTGATGTCATGCGATTAGGTTACATACATGTATACAATGCAGGCAGCTGGAGCGAAACTGAGATATTTAGAGATAGCTGGTACAGGAAGCATTCTTTCGTCACTGGACATGAGATAGGCAGAACATTTCATTCTTAGGTTTTATACCTGCTAATGTAAATATTTGTTTTATATAGATCGAGTAGCCGTAGCCGCAACAATTAAGACACGAAATTCTGCTGTTTTATTCCCATAATATTGTCACAGTCGGTAACGTGGGAAAAGGAGGACGATGATGGTGGCCTTGGAGACGACGAAGAAGAGTGTAGCGTTATCGCTGCTCTACGCTTGCTGGCTCCGCCATTAAAAGCCATCTGTAAATAGACGCACGCTTCTTCCTTCCCGTAACATCTTTGGTGGAGGTGCGGGGTAATCACCTGCGCAAGACGGAGCTCCGCAGCGGACGTAACCTGGCCGCCATGTCATCCGAAAGAGAGAGTTCAACCACGGCCCCGTCGTCGCCACCGACGGTCATCCTGGCCCAGGGTCGCGATCCTGGCATGTTTTCCAGGATCGACAACGTTGACGTCGATGACTGGTTGCAGAATTACGAACGGGTCAGCGCACACAACAGGTGGGACAACACGCTTATGCTGGCCAATATAATATTCTACCTCAAGAAAACGGCACGATTCTGGTTCGAAACACACGAAGAAGAGATTGCGAGTTGGGACCAGTGCAAGCAGAAGCTTAGAGATTTGTTCGGCAAGCCCGTCGGCCGCCAACGTGCTGCGAAGAAGGACCTTGGGACCCGTGTACAGACGTCCACTGAATCTTACGTGGCGTATATCCAGGACGTCTTCGCCCTTTGCCGCAAAGTGGATAACAATACGGCAGAGGCAGACAAGGTCAGCCACGTTTTAAAAGGCATCGCGGACGACGCGTTTAACCTGATTGTTTACAAGAACGTAACGACGGTCAATGAAATCATTAACGAATGTCGCCGCTTTGAAGACGCGAAGAGTCGCCGCATAGTTCAACAGTTTACGCGTCTACCTAATACCGCAGCTTCATCGACGTGCGAAGACGTTTGTCCGCCGCGTGAGCCCACCTCCTGCGAGAACGTCGTACGTATCGTTCGGCGAGAAATCGAAGTAGCGTCTCCTGCCACGCCAGTGACGCAGTGCTTTGACGATTCCCGGCCGCTTGTGTCTCTCATTCAGTCGGTAGTTCGCCAAGAACTGGCCAATGTGGGTCTTCCGTCCATCTGCTCCGCTACCCGTCCTGACTTTGCTCCATCTGCTGCCTCTGCCCCTGTTCACCGGAGCCAATACGGTCCATATCCGGGCTATCGCAACCCGGCCGAATGGCGCACACGTGACGATAGACCCATCTGCTTTTACTGTGGACGTGTGGGACACATCTCTCGCCACTGTCGAAGTTCCTGGCCAGCCCACTCTTGACCAAGCTTTCCCGCCCGCCATCCCTCTCCACCGAGGTTGAAGACGCTCCTGACAACGCTCGAGCCACCGCGAACAGCCGCTCGCCATCACCATATAGTCGCCGCTCCCGTTCGCCCCAGCATCGTCGTTCTCCATCCCCAGCTTACCGTCGCCGCTCTCCGACGGGAAACTAACTGGGGCAGCTCCTGGAGGTGACGCTGCTCTAGAACCCCGGCCTGAAATTCCTCTCCTGACCCTGCCTATTAATCGGAATCGTAACAATACTAAAAAAAAAAGAACCAATAATCATGCCTCAGGTAGCTGGAAAAAAAAAATGGCCTGAGCGAACATTACAAAGTATCGCCGTAATGTAATATGCGCGAGTACTGTAGTAGCGCTTATCGAATAACTGAATTTGAATATACCAAAGTTACCATAGATGAGGTACGCTATGTCGCACTGTGAAATCATTGAAACAGCAGGTTCTGTTAACAATAACAACAGCCACAATCCTAAACCCCAATCGATATCAGCGCTCTGCTGTATGTATGTATGTATGGTACCTCGCTGCATTTGTATACATTTTACCTCAGGTTACAAACTTTTAGTAATTGGTGATAAAAAGTAACTTGTAGGTAGGACTGGCTGAAAAAGGTGTAACATTCTTTCTTAGCATGTTCCACTATAATTTCCCTCGGTTCAAAGGACAGCACTCTGTTGGCATCATGCAGATGGCAGCTTAAGATGTACGATGTGACGCGACAGATGTCATCAACCGTTTCAATTTAACAGAGGTCTCAACGGACGTTCTCCTCTTGGGTCACTGCTACTTAGAGTCTTCTGTGAGAGGCCTCAGTGGAATTCATCCGATTTCACAAGTGCACGCCTTCGTACCTTGGGCGCTAATTTATTTGTTTGTTTGTTTGTTTGTTTATTGGTTTCTTTCCAATACAAGGAAAAAGCGAAGGGAGAGCTAAAGGCTACTAGCCTGACGAGGCCCTCCCTCCGCATACAGTTTCGACAATATTACAAAAGAGATTTGAGAAAAACAGCACACACATTTGTAGTTACACTCTACACAGTTCTATGTCATAGAGGATCTAGTTCATATCACTGCACACAAATATATAAAACAGATTTCTTGTCATAGATGTGACAGAACGGGAAAGAAAAAAAAAAAAAAAAACATATGAACGCAAATGCAAAATGTCAATCATCGTAGCGAACATATGAAAAAAGAGAAAAAAGGCGACATCCAACACACAGTAAAAGAGCACTGTTTTACAGACAAACGCTACATATGGTTTTAAATGAGATGTCACTGGTAGCGAATTTCTTTCTCGATAACCATTGTTTTGAATGTTTTTTTCTTAATCGATTTGTTGAGGTCGACATCATCTGGAAGTTTATTTAGAAGCACCGGAATTTGGTAATTTAAATGTTGTTTTCCATAATTCGTGCGTGTTCGAGGCTTTCTGCGCTCTTGCCTTCGAAGGGCGAGCGTGTGTGTTTCAGCGGGATTGCTAAATGCGTGTAGTTTATGTTTTTGTACATACTGCAATAACTTGAAGCAATAAATTTCATCAGCTCTTAGCAGAGAATACTTTACAAACAGTGGACCTGTTGGCAAGTCTTGTGGGTGTCCTGCATATCTTTCGAGTAGGCGAAGTACACGCTTCTGAAACTTTAGTATTCGGAGGTAGTTTCTACTAGAGGTTGTACCCCAAACCAAAATACAGTAGGAAAGTCTGGAATAAAAGAGAGTATAATAAAGAGAAACTTTAAGCCACAAAGGTATAAGTGAGCTTATTCTATACAAGCAGCCGAGCGATCTACTGAGCTCCAAAGCAAGATTATCAATGTGGGTGTTCCAAGACAAATTTTCTTGGAACCATACTCCCAGAAATTTTTGCTTCACCTCTTGTTTTAACGGAGTGCCCCGAAAGGTAATATGAATATCATTCTTCATTGGTTTGTTAATCGGAGCGAATATAATATATTTGGTTTTATTAGTATTCAACTGTAACCTGTTGGCATGTAACCAGTCGGAAAGTGACTCCATATACTTATTAACAATCTCCTGAAGCTCTGTAAGGGTACGTGCAGTGAAGAAAATATTCGTGTCATCTGCGTACATTATTAGTTTAGGGGAATTATAGATGCTACAGAGATCATTAATATAGACTAAGAATAATAGCGGTCCAAGAATAGAGCCTTGAGGAACACCTTGTTTAATTACTATTTTTGTAGTCGTTCCTTGGTGGACACTTACATATTGAAGCCTATTGCTTAAGTAACTCTCTATCAGTTTAAGGACGACGCCGCGAACACCGTATCTTTTTAGTTTAATTAATAGCACATCATGACACACTGAGTCAAAAGCTTTTCGTAGATCTACAAACAGTCCTAGCGTGTAAAGCCTGTGCTCAAAGTTATGTATAATATCATGCTTGATACTGAGAAGTGCGTCCTCGGTAGATTTTCCTTTTTGAAATCCGAACTGCATGTCACTTATTACCCCATATTTCGCAAAGAATTTTTCTAGTCTTATATTTATGGCCCCTTCAAATACTTTCGATAGAACAGGCAGGACCGAGATTGGCCTATAGTTGCTTATGTCTCCTTCAGCACCACCCTTGTGAATAGGACAGATGCGGGCTATCTTGAGCGAGTCAGGGAAGATTCCAGTCTCAAACATTTTATTTATTATGTCTGCTAGGATGGGGGATAGGATTTCAGACACATGTTTAATTGGCATTGCTTTAATTTCATCAGAACCAGAAGCAACATCATTTCTAATCCCATTGATAAGTTTGTTGATTTCGTGAGGAGTTACTGGTGCGAGAACCATAGAGTTCACTATCGTAACGCTGTTATCAACCAAGTTATGCTCTTCATCATTTTCCTGCTCGTACACTGCGCTCGTGGCAAAATAGGCGTTAAGGGCGGTGGCCGCTTCAAGACCGGTTAGTGTGCCTGTAGGTGTGACTATTTTTAGTACGGTACATTGTTCTTTCTTCCCAGTTAGATTTTTTACTTCATTCCATATTTTCCTAGGATCCTTACCTATTTTGGCAAAAACCTGTTCATAATATTCTACCTTAGCATTTTTAATTTCACTGCTCAGTTTATTTCTATACTGTTTGAAAGTGATTAGGGCATCTTCTCCTCGCGTTTTTAAAAACATATGGAACAACCGGTTCTTTTTTGTTATTTTCTTTAATAAGGAGTTGTTAATCCAGGGCTTCCGTATTCTTTTACATCTTGGCCTACTCAGTTCCGTTGGAAATGCTTGATTGTAGCATGCAATAAGTTTATCAAGAAAAATATTGTACGCCTTACTAGGGTCGTCTTCTTTTAATACGCATGCCCAATCAACGGTAGCAACCAGAACGTAAAAGAGTTTCAATGACTGATCATTTATCCTGCGGATGATCTTCTTTGGTACATGACTACGTTTACCACACAAAGAGGGGATAAGACAAAAAACTGGAAGGTGATCACTAATTCCTAGCGTCAGCAATCCAGCAGCACAATTCGGTGGGTGTATGTTCGTAATACATACATCAAGCAAAGTTGCAATATTGGGTGTCACTCTTGTTGCTTCGACGATAGTGTTTACACATGCGTAAGATGTGACTAATTCTGTCAGTTGTCTTGAAGGGGCATCATGCGATAGCATATCTATGTTGACGTCACCCATTATCACGAAAGACAGACCAGTACAAGTAAGGTGTCGCAGTAGATTGTCTAGGAACTCGAAGAAATTTGTTTTGTTACCTGCGGGTGGCCTATAGATAACGGCAGCTACAATGTTTTCCACATGTATGGTAAGGCACTCAACATCATTGTTAACGACCGAAAAATCACGCAAAACTTCATGAGACATAGGTCGTTTGATGTACAACTCCGTATTCCACCCGAGCTTCCACGACGCGACTGCACCCTTCTAGTTCGTCTATGGCTGGGAGTAGCATTTTCAAATACGTACTCTTTTCTTATCGGAATGTCCAACAGCCCACTTTGTGACTTCTGCTGCTGCAATGAAACAATCACGCACCTTCTTTGTCAGTGCTCTCGCTTCAACCCGTAAAGAGCAGTCCTCTCAGCCACCCTAGACAAACTGGACAAGCGCTCAATGACAGGCAACAATATCCTTGGAAACTGCCCTACGCAAACATCAGCGCGATCGGCTTTGATGGCGCTGCTGTGGTATTTAAAAGACACTGGACTATCTGACAGATTGTGACTTCACTGTGTGACGCAGAATTGTATGGTGACACTGCATAACACTAGGAACGCCTTTGCGGGCTGTGTGACAGTGCCCACCGAAACAGTTTGTGTGTACGTGCGTGTGTGTGTGTAGGTTGTTTTGTTTTTATTCTTAATTTTTTAAAATCCTTTTCTCTCTCACCTATCGCATCCGCTTGCCCCTACTCCAGTACAGGGTAGCCAACCGGAAATAATCTCTGGTTAACCTCCCTGTCTTTCCTTTGCCTTTCTCTCTCTCTCTCTGTGAGAGGCGCAACTCATAGAGAGCTTCCTCGAAATCACCATCAAAATCGATATGAAAATGAAGGAGCCAAAGCAACGACGTTAACAGTACAGAAACGAAAACGCTATAATGAGCCCAGAAGATATAGAACAAGCAGATCGAAGTCAATGTTGGAAGCTTGCGATCTACCGGCCTTTGCGAATGTGTTTAACTGGAACGTCTTTTATGTATGTGTGTCTCCCCAGGGTTGCAATGTGGGCTTGTTGGTAATGCATCTTCAAGGGGAGTACGGTAGCGCAATTCAAAGACGGGACAAAAGAAGACACAAAGCGCTGTGTGTGTCCCTTTGTGTCTTCTTTTGTCCCGTCTTTGAATCTCGCTACCGTACTCCCCATGAAGATGTGTGTCTCCATGTGTGCGTGTTTTTCTTTTTGTTTTCTTTAGCGTTTTCCTCTCTGTCATCTTTCTAACCACTATCTCCCATCTCCAGTGTAGGGTAGCAAACCGGAGGCTGATATCTGGTTAACCTCCCTGCCTTTCCTCTTCATCTCTCTCTCTCTCTCTCTTGCGTGACGTGAAGTTCCTTTCAGTTAACGAGTCAGGAGCAGCAGCTGATCAGGCGAGCACAACCTCGTCGCCTGTAGCTGTTTGCTGTCCGCAGCACTTGGACGAAGGCGACGTGTGACGCTTGTCGAGAGAAGAATGATGATTGACAGATGTTTATTCAGAGAAGTACGGCACATGCCTAATGCATTAAAGGCTTTATGCTCCTTGTGCAATTGTGGCACATTCATCACTATCGAATGGCAAGGAAACGGCAAATGCTCAGTGTGGCACATAGTCACTCGCAAATACCCAACACGGAAGTCGCCCCTGGTGACGCATCCCCCATTACCCAAGTTGTCTTTTTTGACGAGGCAGCAGGCACCAGTGAGTTGCCCATTTGCGCAGATATGCGGTTGCACAGGTGGTAGACTCGGAAAAACTGCATTCGGCACGTTCCCGATGCCCCAAGTTGTCTATACACATTCACAAGTAGATGCAGCGAGGAAACGACAACGACCACTGAAACTGGGGTGAAGATGCGAAGAAAGCTTGGCTTTGAAACGTTGCAAGTTCTATTTTCTTCGAGCCCGCGCAATGTTGACAGGGTGTTGATGCTGCAAAATACCGCTAATCATGAGAGCAGATGCATGACACATCTGCAGTCACTGCATCAGGGTCAGTATAATGTAAAGCTATTCGAATCTGTTTGTCTTTTTCCAAATCGGCAAATGACCCTAGATGAAAGGCCAAATGTTCCAGGCTCTGGGCATATGGGCATGGCGCCCACCCGCATAGACTGGACTCGAACCATTAACTGGGGGCCCGCAAGCACTAGAGGAGGTGCCATGTTGTTCTGCTATTTACACATCTGTACATCGGTAGAGCATGGCCATATTGACCAGATATTTCAGCGCCAGTAGGCAGCCGCCATGTTTTCTTTGAGATGATGATGGCTACGGGACTGCGGGAACGACACGGGCAGCAGCGGGCCCCAGCGCGTTTGTGGTTGTCACTTGCCTGTGACAGCTGGTTACAAAAGCACTTCACCTTTCTTGTATTCCAGTGCCACTGATTATGTCTTCCTTAGTCTGATAGCCGAAAGTGGACACGGAGAAGTCCGAATGGCGAGACTAGAAATGAAATAGAGTTTGTACTCTGCGCTAACCCTGGCATCATACAAGATGTGGACGTGCTCGGCTAGGTGCGCTGCAGTGAACATAGCATGGTAAGAACTCGAATTCGCCTAGACTTGAGGAGGGAACGGAATAAACTGGTACATAAGAAGCCGATCGATGAGTTAGCGGTAAGAGGGAAAATAGAGGAATTCCAGATCAAGCTACAGAACAGGTATTCGGCTTTAACACAGGAAGAGGACCTTAGTGTTGAAGCAATGAACGACAATCTTATGGGCATCATTAAGGAGTCTGCAATAGAAGTCGGTGGCTGCTCCGTTAGACAGGATACCATTAGGTTTTCGCAGAAGACGAAAGATCTGATCAAGAAGCGCCAATGTATGAAAGCCTCTAACCGTAGAGCTAGAATAGAACTGGCAGAACTTTCCAAGTTAATCAACAAGCGTAAGAGAGCTGACGTAAGGAAGTATAATATGGGTAGAATTGAACATGCTCTCAGGAACGGAGGAAGCCTAAAAGTAGTGAAGAAGAAACTAGGAATAGGCAAGAATCAGATGTGTGCGTTAAGAGACAAAGCCGGCAATATCATTACTAATATGGATGAGATAGTTCAAGTGGCTGAGGAGTTCTATAGAGATTTATGCAGTACCAGTGGCACCCACGACGATAATGGAAGAGAGAATAGTCTAGAGGAACGTGAAATCCCACAGGTAATGCCGGAAGAAGTAAAGGAAGCCTTGGGAGCTATGCAAAGGGGGTAGGCAGCTGGGGAGGATCAGGTAACAGCAGATTTGTTGAAGGATGTTGGGCAGATTGTTCTAGAAAAACTGGTCACCCTGTATACGCAATGCCTCATGACTTCGAGCTTACCGGAATTTGGAAAAACGCTAACATAATCCTAATCCATAAGAAAGGGGACGCCAAAGACTTGAAAAATTATAGACCGATCAGCTTACTGTCCGTTGCCTACAAAGTATTTACTAAGGTTTTTGCAAATAGAATCAGGAACACCTTAGACTTCCGTCAACCAAAGGACCAGGCAGGATTCCGTAAAGGCTACTCAACAATAGACCATATTCACACTATCAATCAGGTGATAGAGAAATGTGCGGAATATAACCAACCCTTATATATAGCTTTCGTTGATTACGAGAAAGCATTTGATTCAGTCGAAACCTCAGCAGTCATGGAGGCATTGCGGAATCAGGGTGTAAACGAGCTACATGTAAAAAATACTGAAAGATATCTATAGCGGCTCCACAGCCACCGTAGTCCGGCCTCCATAAAGAAAGCAACAAAATCCCAATAAAGAAAGGCGCCAGGCAGGGAGATATGATCTCTCCAATGCTATTCACAGCGTGTTTACAGGAGGTATTCAGAGGCCTGGAAGGGGAAGAATTTGATATAAGAGTGAATGGAGAATACCTTAGTAACTAGCGATTCGCTGATGATATTGCCTTGCTTAGTAACTCAGGGGACCAATTGCAATGCATGCTCACTGACCTGGAGAGGCAAAGCCAAAGGGTGGGTCTAAAAATTAATTTGCAGAAAACTAAAGTAATGTTTAACAGTCTCGGAAGAGAACAGCAGTTTACGATAGGTAGTGAGGCACTGGAAGTGGTAAGGGAATACATCTACTTAGGACAGGTGGTGACTGCGGATCCAGATCATGAGATTGAAATAATCAGAAGAATAAGAATGGGCTGGGGTGCGTTTGGCAGGCATTCTCAGATCATGAACTGCATTTTGCCATTATCCCTAAAGAGAAGAGTATATAACAGCTGTGTTTTACCAGTACTCACGTACGGGGCAGAAACCTGGAGGCTTACGAAAAGAGTTCTACTTAAATTGAGGACCACGCAACGAGCTATGGAAAGAAGAATGATAGGTGTAACGTTAAGGGATAAGAAAAGAGCAGATTGGGGGAGGGAACAAACGCGAGTTAATGATATCTTAGTGGAAATCAAGAAAAAGAAATGGGCAGGACATGTAATGAGGAGGGAAGATAACCGATGGTCATTAAGGGTTACAGATTAGATTCCAAGGAAGGGGAAGCGTAGCACAGGACGGCAGAAAGTTAGGTGGGCTGATGAGATTAAGAAGTTTGCAGGAAAGACAGGGCCACGATTAGTACATGACCGGGGTAGTTGGAGAAGTATGGGAGAGGCCTTTGCCCTGCAGTGGGCGTAACCAGGCAGATGATGATGAGGATGAGTCTGATTACATTGAAGCGATAATTTAGCGAGAACACCCTACGGCACCGTCCGCCTCAACAGAGTTGCATCGTCATCTGCTACACTACAGCTGCAACGCTGTGCAGTTGGACGTGCTTTCGACAGCGAAGCTGTATGTGACCAGAATCCCGGAATTTTATTGTTTCATTTTTTGACATTGTTTTGTATTATGTCTGTTTTGTTTGCTCGCATGCGTGAAGGATTAAAGAACACTGAGTTTATCTTTGCCCTCGTGTCTGAGTTATCTATGTTAATATTACTATTATGTATTATGCCTGCTGTTTTTGTTTGCTCGCGTGCTGCGTTTTATAACCTAAGTTGACTGTGGACCCGGGACTAGCCAATGGCTATGGGTCCAGTAATGCTTTTGTATTTTGTAAAATATGTTGTAAAGAAAGAATGAATGAATTATTGAATGAAAAAAAAAAACGTTGAAGTAATTACAGCGGGAGGCGTACGCTGCGTGCGCCGCTGGGCTGCATCACCAGATGGCGTTCGCTTCCGCGCATCTGCAGCAGCGCCAGCCGTGCGGAAGAAAGCAAAAAAAAATAAAATAAGAGAACCAGAAAGCTCGCCTTCGAGTACAGCGCTCGCCGCCAGCGTTTCCCGGTAAATAGTACGGTTGTATAAGCCGAAGTAGCCGGGAAGCGGCAGCTGCATCATACGTAGTAACGGAGTGACGTACCTACACTTTCATATCTAAAAGGAGAACCCTCGTATCAAATGAGTTCATTTGTGTTCGGAAAGCCCAATGGGAAGACCACGCATACCTGCATAGTTAAGACTCCCAAAGGTTAGTGTGAATATGATGAGCAGCGATGGGAACAGGAGCGTCAATGTGCACGACGGTGTCATGCCCAGGCTAGGTACGCAGCGGTTCCTGCCCAAAAAAAACCCGCGTACAGTTATGGCGTCCGTAGAGCAGCGCGAATACGATGAGCAACGAAAAGAACAGCCTCATCACTATGCACAACAGCGTCCTGCTCAGGCTCGGCAGGGCCAAGTTCAAGGCTACGTCACATTGGCCCATGGGATCAAGTGATACCACAGCGTTGCTGGCCAACCACCTTCACAGCGTGAATTGGAGCCGAAGTGAAGGCGCCCGTTCCTGCGGCTAGTACCCGCCGTGGTTGCTCAGTGGCTATGGTGTTAGGCTGCTGAGCCACGGCCACGGCGGCCGCATTTCGATGGGGGCGAAATGCGAAAACGCCCGTGTGCTTAGATTTAGGTGCACGTTAAAGAACCCCAGGTGGTCGAAATTTCCGGAGTCCTCCACTACGGCGTGCCTCATAATCAGAAACTGGTTTTGGCACGTAAAAGCCCATAATTTTTTTTTCCTTCGGCGAGCGTCGGCGGTGCTCCGCGACGTCCTGGTAACCGTGCGAACGAGCACAGCGAAGGATGAAAGAGCGAACGTGGAGCACGGATGAAAGACGGCGATAGCGAAGAGAGCACGAGGAAGAAAGGAGAGGAGGAGGACATGGGCGAAAGCGTGAGAAGCGTGCTGCCGTGCAAGACGGGCTTTGCAGCGACGGCGGCTACGAGATGGCGCCGTAACAGCGCGTGTCGTGCGTGGACCGATAACGCCACCAATGCCATGCGTGAAAACAAAACACCGCGTGAGTGGAGGTCTGTCAGCGCCGGCTGCTGTGCATTGCGCTCACACGTCACTTAGGCGTTGCTTCTCGAGATCTCTCTTTTAGCGAGGCAGTTTACTCCGTTTACTCCGTTTGCAATGTGCCGCTCGAGGCATATTGTCCGCTCCTATCGCTAAATATATTACGCGGTGCCACCATACGTTGTGCTGCATTTTAACGCGACAGCGTAAAGGGCCCCATGTCGCAAAATATGCAATGTCGGCGCCTCTCAGTTTTCGAAGTCACTTTACGAAGCCACGAAGCAACTTGAAGCCAGAAGGGTAAACTTTAGTACACATATAAGTTCTAACCGTCACTCCCATGCTAGCTGAACCACCCTACCTTCAACTGCTGTTTGGCAGAGTTCCCTTTGGCAATTATTGTATAAAAGTCTATAGATTGGCCTTTGAGCGGGGAGGGGGGAGAGTAGAATACAGGAAGGCAGGGATGTTAACCAGTCAATAGTCTGGTTGGCCACCCTACACTGGGGGATGGGAGAAGGGGAAGAGAAAGAAGGGAGAGAGAAGGTGTAGATACGTATACGGACAGCACTTGAGTTAAAGTCGCTCGAGCAGACCAGAAGTTCTGAGAAAACACAAAAGTGCCTTCACTGCCTTCTGAGCCGATGATCGGTCGGGACGGTGCTCTAATATGGTCTGTTCACTCAGAGGACGATCATCTAGTTTCCTCAATGTGTTGTACATAGACTGTCTTTGTGCTTGAAATTGAGGACAATGGCACAATAAGTGGTCAATGTTCTCCTTGCATCCGCAAACATCACATGCAGGAGTATCAGCCATTCCAATTAGTGCTGAGTAGGCATTCGTGAAGGCAACTCCAAGCCATAACCGACACAGAAGAATTTGGGCGGATGCCTATCAACACCTGGCGGCTTTCTGACAAAATATCGCGTGGGAGATTCGTGGGCCCGCTAGTAAGTCGCAGTAAGCGTACATAAGCTTGCGTATTCATCTATACGAGCTTAGATGCTGTTAAGGTATTCTTGGGACAGCGAAACCGTAAGTACGAATGGAATGGAACAGAAAATTTTTGCTTAGGAACAAAGGGCACATCGGAACAACCCTGCCGTGTAAGAACAGATGAGAAATACGTACTGCAAGCAGGTGGAGAATCTTCATGAGAAACAGACGTTCTTTTTTATTCCATCGTTGACTGCAATCGATAAGCTTGCAGTGAAAACAATGGTCACCTTTGCCTGTACATAGACTGACAGTCGTGCCAGAGGATCTACATGATTTCACATTCTATAGGTCATTTCTAACATGGTACGTCACCAACATCTGTGCTAGATAGACAAAGCAACACTGGAAATCTTGATTTATGCGCTGTTAAACTCACCCTAGGCATTATAATCACAAACATTTCCATGGAAAATGTGGTCACAAAGCACCACAAACCATGCGGTGGGTCCTAATATTAATTGGTGGCTACATGTTGGCGAAGGCAGCATTACTGAGAAAACTTATCAAAGATTGGATGAATGGAAAATTTTAAATATGGTCCTTTAGGTCGCGCTAGCTTCCTCGCACACAAGCGGGCTGCTCCCACGTTGGCACCGAAAGGCCAAGTCTTTCGGTCGCTAAGCGGGCCCGTTGAACTGCCCATATCTGTTCTCTGATTGTGAGACTGCGTAGAGTTGCCTCCCACCGCTCTTCGGCGTTGTCTTTGTTGCTGCGTAACGCGGAGCAATGACAGAACATTTGTCTAAGATCTATGGTGTCGTTACATTTATCGCATGTTGTAGGCGAAGAGAAGTCCGGATAGCTCTTGTTGATTAGAAGCGCGTTCGGATAGGCTAGCGCACTTGCCTGAGCTCGGTTTACTTTGCTGTGCGAAGGGCGGAAAACTATGCGTTCTAGGTAGAAGTGCTTGGTTAGCTCGTTGTACGTGAGGAGGTTGTCCCTGCAATCTGGAACCTCAGCGTCTTCTTGCCTTGTGGCTGCACGGTCGGCAAGTCATCGTGCAACATTGTAGGCGGATTCGTTGAGGTTTGCGGGAGCGCGGGCGATTTCCACCATATGAGCAGGAAACCAGATGTTTTTCTGAGGTTTGACGACCTTTCCGTCGAGGATTGCCAGGGCCTGTCTAGAGATGACTTCTTTGGCCAATGCTCGGACGGTTGCCCTAGAATCACTGTGGATCCTGGATCTCTTTCGGTCTAAACGTGCCAATGCGATGGCTACCTGTTCTGCAATTTCTGGTTGTGTGGTGTACGTGGAAGCCGAGTTGACGACTTCAACATTGCCGTACAGAAGGACTACGGTGAAGGCTCGTCTATTTCACATGAAAAACCGCGTAGACGAACCAGCTTTCTTCAGCCTGATTTTTAGCTTTCTCTATTAGGGCTTTGGCTCTGGCTTGCCTTCTGCCCACTTTATAGATGGGCTGAAGACTTCTTGGAAAAGGCATGACCGGGATATTCTTCCGCAGATCTTTGGTAATTTCTCTATGGTTATTAAGTAGTGCTGTAATTTGCATACCAATCCGTTTGAGGATGTGTCTTCCTGATCGCGTGATGGAGAGCTTAATGAACTGGGCTCTTTCTTGTGCCTCGGCTATTTACTCCCCTGTAAAGTGCTGCCCTAGTTGCATGAGTCTTTCAGTTTCCGTGTGAGGCAAGGTAGCCCAAGAGATAGGTAGCCCAAGAGCTAGCTACCTTGCTTCCCTCCCTAATAATCCATCGAGTTTCTCTCCTTCGGATCTCTGCCACTCGTGCACGGGCTGCTACGTAGGCGAAGTCACATCGCACAAAGGCGCGCTACGCATCAAAAACGAAAACCCACGCGAGCAAGCTTGCTGGGCACGAAATCTTTTGTATTTAAAACCTCTAAACATCTTTGTCCTGTTGTCGTTTCTCAGGCGCCGCAGCAAACTTGTGGAGCGAACACAGAAGCTTGTTTTGTCTCCGCGAACGTCGCAGGACTCTGGCAAGAGCGGCTTCCCCTTTATCCGGCTGTCATCGCCGTCAACAAAGGCACAGTGCCAGCGCGACGAATAACCCTTGTACAACCCGCTAAGCACGTGCAATAAGAACATCTCTTAGCCAAAGAGCTCTGCAGATCCGCCAGGAACCCGGCTAACAACACAATATGCGAACACGCACCCCAAGTGCATCCATTTTCTCGCGTCTCCTGCAGCCCTCACCAGAAGGCAGCATGTGCTGTCGAGAATAGCAGCGGGGCTGATGCTCGCGCTACGAGGCAATAAAAAGTCTGCTCTGTTAAATCATAGAAAAAAAAAACTAACTGACTCAACGTATCAAGTATCTAGAGATTTTTCAGCGGCAAAACGACCGACATTCAAAAAACTCCTTGAAAGGCGTGACGTCACACTGACATGCTGAGGCTCCGGGGCTTAATGGGAGTAATGTAAAAACCCAGCGTTTACTTTCACCTTTAGCAATCCACCTTTTCCAATCAAACAGTGACTTCAATGAATGCGTTGTCAGTGGAAATTCAAATAATTATGGGGTTTTACGTGCCAAAACCACTTTCTGATTATGAAGCATGCATTGGGAGACTCCGGAAATTTGGACCACCTGGGGTTCTTTAACGTGCACCTAAATTTAAGTACACGGGTGTTTACGCATTTCGCCCCCATCTAAGGACGACGACGAAGTGTTTTTGACACAGAGCTGTTCTTCCTTGCTCTAGTTTATTTCTGTGAAAATCTAAGTTCATCCGCTGGTCCTCGCTCCCTGCTCGGTCGTGATGGAAGTGGACGAGCCCGCACGTCTGCCGGTGACGGCGGCGTCAGCGGCGGCGGCCTCCAGGAAGCGGAACGGTCAGCAGAGCGACAGCGACAGCGAGGACACCCATGTCTATTCTCTCAGCAGCGAGGACACTTCCGATGACGACTTCTAGCTGGTGCAGAGCCGCAGAGCGAAGAGAAGAAACACCAGGACGTCCTCATCGTCAAGCACACAAACAGTAAGACACACGCAGAGGCCGGACGCCAATACCATCATATTTGTGCCCTTGCTTCCCACCGTCAACATGAAGCTACTCAACAGGCAATCTGTGTCGATGTCACTGGAAGCCCTGGTGCCAAATGAAATATCGGACATTCGAGTCAACACTCGGAAAAATCTACTGGCGGTTGATGTCCAACATGCGGCTGCTCTGAACACTCTACGCAGCGTAACGGACATCGATGGCATTCAGGTGCGCTCTTACATCCCTCTGGGATCTGGTGTAGTCAGTGGCGTTATCTACGACGTAGACGTCGTCATCCTTAATAACGACTTGCCGATTCTTATCAAGCCAGCCAATGATGAGGTCATTGTTGATGTTAAGCGGCTAGGCAGTTCACGCTGCGTGAAGATTGCATTTAAGGGTAAATATATACCCTCGCATGTTAAGGTGGGACACTTCGGACATGCAGTGCGGCCTTTCATTGCGAAACCTCTTCAGTGCCGCAAATGCATGAGACTGGGACACGTGAGCAGCGTCTGCGAAAATCAGGCAGCATGCCCCCGTTGCGCCGAGCCCCACGCTGAAGATAAATGTGGCGCGACTGTAATGAAATGTTCAAACTGCGGAGGGTCCCACGAAGCTTCCCCGAGGAAATGCCCGCATATTAAGAAGGAAATGGCTATCTTGAAAGAGATGGCGAGAGATCATTCATCTCATCGCGAAGCCGCCGAAAACGTCAGGAAGCGACGTTCCCGTCGCCGGCGCCCCTCAAGGAAGGCTGTTGTCTCTGCGACGCGCATGCCACTTCCTACAACACCTCCTCCTCCTCTGCCGCCCAGGCCAGTCACTGTCGAAAGGACCGCGAAGAACAAGGCAACTGAGAAGACCACACCTGCAGAATCTTGGCCGGCTCTACCGAAATGACAGCATCCACCGACAGAATCACAGCAAAATTTTGCTGGACTACCCCCGAAGTCTACTGTCAGTGATTTGTGCGACCAAGACAAGCAGGTGGCTGATATGCTACAATCGCTAATTAATACAATGCGCATCATACTGAACAAGCTGCAAACCCCAGCAGCTCGAAGTGCTCTGCAAATACTGGATGCACTAAATCCAGTGCTTGCTAGCATCGTATAAGCATCATGGCTCGACCAATAGTCCCCTTCCGCACTGAAGTTAAAGGTGCGTCGATCTTTCAGTGGAATGCCAGGGGTCTAAGGACCCGCATAGCAGACTTTCGCCAACTCATTTTTACAAATCGCTTTCCCATACTGGTCATTTGCGAACCAAATACATCAACTCCACTCAGACTGTCCGGTTACGAATCTTTCGTCTCGTCCACATGCGGAGCGAGCACGAAAGTAATCATCTACATCCGCACGGACATTACATATGTCGCTAACGCGGTAGAGCCTCACGACGACAACCAATATGTCTGCCTGAATATCCAAAAGAAAGATGTGTCATTCACACTAATTGGAGCCTACATATCCCCAGCGGGCCACTTTGACGGCGAACGACTCAAGAAAATATTACTGATGAACAATGGCCCCTGGGTTATCACAGGTGACTTCAACGCGCATCACCAGCTATGGGGAAGCACAAAAATTGATTCCAAAGGCAGGAGTCTCGCCTCCTTTGCTGCCGACCATGATTTGTGCTGTGTGAATGACGGCAGCCCTACGTTTTTGCGAGGCACCACCTATAGTAGCTGCTTGGACTTAACTTTGGTGTCACGGCGCTTTACCTCGAGCGTCCACTGGTTTACGGACATTGAAACACATGGAAGTGACCATATTCCAACATACATAAAGATCAGAGGAGTTGAGCAACGCTCCTCTACTGTCTTGCGTACAGTTGATTGGACAAAGTTTAAGAAGGATATGGATGACGCATGTCGAGAAGGCCTTTCACACACTATCGAAGATACAATCGCAGAGACATTGAAAACATCCATCTGCTCGCTCACAAGGTCAGCAAGGCGAACAGACTTGGATATGGAACTGGAGAGGCTTCGTGCGGAACGCCGACGGGCGGAGAGGAGGTATCGGCGCACGAAGTCCGTCTTGGATCTGAGGACTTCACGACGCATACAGAAGAAAGTACAGCGTCGTATAGATAAACTGGATGACAAGCGATGGAAAACTTTCTGTCAGTCGCTTGATCCCCGAAAATCGCTCTCGCACATATGGAGAACTGTTAGGGGACTTCGCTCATCCCCGCATCAAAGGAAGCCCTTCGCTGCTCTGGCCCTCTACCAACTCCACTCGGAACTTCAAGTGGCTGAAGAGTTCTGTGCACGGGTTGCTGGGTCCGTGGCCATCATTACTGACGCAGCATTGAATGACATCCCTGAGGCACGTGTACCAGAAATGAACGTGCTATTTTCACTCGAAGAGCTCGATGCTGCGTTGGCGACCTGCAAACGTTCGTCGTCACCAGGACCTGATGGCATCACGTATGCTGCCCTATGCCACCTTGGACATGACGCACGTGATGAGCTGCTCAGCTACTACAATGAGTCTTGGCAGAACGGCGCCGTTCCTAGACAATGGAAATCGAGCCGCTTGATCCCCATTCTGAAACCTGGAAAGTCTCCGCTTGAGCTCTCATCATACCGTCCGATTGCGCTTTCGAGCTGCGTCGGTAAAGTGATGGAAAGAATGATTCTTGCTCGCTTGGAATGGTACCTAGAGCGATTTAACATCTATCCGAACGCCATGACGGGCTTTCGTCGAGGTCGCTCGTCCATCGACAACGTCATTGACATCGTTACCTGGGTCCAAAATCAAAAAAGCCTCAAGCGCCTATCAGTGGCACTTTTTCTAGATATTAAAGGAGCATACGACAACGTCGCCCATGAGGCCATACTGAACTCGCTTGAGGCCGTTGGAGTTGGTGGCCGGATGTATCAATGGATTCGGGACTATTTAACTGAGAGGTGCTTTTTCTTACAGACTGAAGACGGCCCAACTTCGGAACATTACATCAGGCGTGGTGTGCCGCAAGGTGGAGTGTTGAGCCCCATTCTGTTCAACCTCGTCTTGGTAGGACTAGCGGAGTACCTACCGCGGTCAGTTCACGTCTCAATATACGCCGACGACATTTGCATCTGGGCTTCTGCGGTGACTAGACCTCAGGTACAAGCCAGGCTTCAGCGGGCGGCAACCATGACGGCGTCTTATCTACGAGAACAAGGCCTCAATGTGTCTACTGAAAAGTGCGCATTGGTTGGCTTTACGCGCAAGCAAATGTCATCGTATCCTGTTTCAATCAATGGTCAAGCGGTATCCTATTCTAAGACACATCGCTTTCTGGGTGTAATCATTGACCGCAACCTCTCGTGGAGCCCTCACTGCGTCTATCTAAAGAAGAAATTGGTTGCCATTGCTCAGGTCTTTAAATTTCTCTGCGGCAAAAACCGGGGTACACCAGTCCGTTCGATGATGCAGCTCTACAGGGTACTGTTTCTCGGACTCCTACGTTACAGTCTACCAGTGTTGTCAAATGCATGCAAGACGAACTTTCGCGCCTTGGAGAGCATACAAGGTCAAGCCCTACGCACGTGTTTAGGGCTGCCTCGGTGCACGTCAACAGCAGCAACAATTGCCATCGCTGGGGACCATATGATCCAGACACACGTAGTGTTCGACTCTGGCAGGGCGCACATTCGCCATCTGTCAAGGATCCCCGACCATCATTTGACCTCCCTACCAGCCGAAAGACCTCAAGCGACCTTTTCACGAGTGATTAGCGCTCATCAAGAGTGCATACCGTCATCTTTTACACCGGCGACAAAGCCTTCATCTCCCCTGTGGTGCCTACGACAGCCTCAAGGGAATTTTGATATTTCTGGAATTACAAAAAAGTCCAATCATCCATCGCCGGCTCTGCAGCAACTTACGCTCCTATTACCACACCAGACGTATCATGACCGCATCCATATACCGATGGTTCGACCTCACGTGCCAGCTCAACTGCCGCATTCGTCGTTCCAGCCAAGAAGGTTATAGTTAAATTCAAATTGTCGCACACGACTACATCGACATCGGCAGAACTTGCAGCTCTCCATGCCGCTGTGATGTACGTCACCGAAGAGCCAACAGAGAAATGGGTCGTATTTTGTGACTCTAAGGCAGCCCTTCACAGCATCAAGTCTGCATTACGTCACAGAATATACGAGCAGATGATATCTGACATCAGGGAAGGGCACCACCATGCTCTGGAAAGAGGGCACACCATTACATTTCAATTGATTCCTGCTCACGGTGGCATTGTCGGCAACAACCTAGCAGACAAGGCTGCCCGGTCTGCCCACGAAGATACCCAGACGCGTTCAATACCTTTGGCGAGGTCGGACGCTGCCAGGGAACTTCGCCTACATGCACGCAAAAAGTCACAAGATCTATGGAGTTCAGGTGCCTTCAACTGCCGATTATATAAACTAGACCCCACGCTACGGCTACAAGTGCCATCTAGCCTTTCCCGCGGTGAAGCAACCTTGCTGTACCGCTTGTGGCTGGGAGTAGCGTTTACAAACTCATATTCCTTTCGTTTGGGAATGGCCGAGAGCCCGATGTGCGATTCCTGTGGGTGCGAGGAGACCATCGAGCACCTATTGTGTACCTGCCCCCGCTACGATGTACAACGCCTCCCTCTGCGGGAAACTTTGCACCGACTCGACTTACGACCTTTCACCGAGTCAAAGATACTCGGACCGTGGCCCCAACCGTCACTGGCACGAAAAGCGAATCGTGCATTACTGCAATACTTGAGGTGCACCGGTTTAAGAGACCGCTTATAGTGTCCCTGTGCATAGTGTCCCGCCCAGACGTACTCAGTGCTCACTCTCTCCCTTTCTCCTTTTTCTATTCCCCTTTCCCCCACCCCCAGTGTAGGGTAGCAAACCGGATACTCTTCTGGTTGACCTCCCTGCCTTTCCTGTCCTTGCTTTCTCTCTCTCTCTCTCGCCCCCATCTAAAAATGCGGCCGCCGTGGCCGGGATTCGATCCCGCGACTTGTGCTCAGCAGCCCAACACCCAGTGGAAATTGGTTTAGGCTTGGTCTCTAGTGCTCCTTTATTGTTGACGCTGGCTACCCCTTTGCCTACGCAATACTAATGCCCAAGATCTCGATAAAAAAAGAAACAGATATATTCATTAGTTTGCCTTACACCATCTCCCCATTTCTTTTCGTGTATGAGCAACGATAATGACGACGATGATGACACCACCACCACCACCACCACCACCACCACCACCACCACCACCACCACCACCACCACCACCACCACCACAACAACAACAACAACAACAACAACAACAACAACAACAACAACAACAACAACAACAACAACAACAACAACAAAATAACAAGAAACAACAAGCAACGAAGTTGGGCTTCTCCGCCACCTGAAAAGCTAAGAAAATTCTATTTCATGCTATCGTGTTGTCTCAAAGCAAGTGGACCCTTTCTTCCGTCATCCTTTTATCTCGCTTTCCCGGTCCATATGTGCTTCTTAGTTCACCCATGTTCGGTCTCTTTTACCGGCCCTTGCGGAGTTATATTGAATCTCATGAAATCCGCGCGGCCAAAAAAAGCAGTATCGCGCCTGCCTAACCCCCCCCCCCCCCCCCCCCGCCAAAAAAGAAAAGTGAAAACCAGAAGAAGGGCTCCGCCATTGACCGCCTCTAACAGCTCTGTGCGCGACTGTGGCTGAATAGAAAAAGGTTGACTTAATGAGCAGAGCAGAATGGACGAGTGCTCCGGTCTTCCGTGGAACACGCAGCCAGCGTGTTCCACGGGTTGCTGCATGGCTGCCACAACCCACGTCTTTCATCGCACTGCAGTCACAGAGTTGGCGAGATGCAGCAGAGGGTAACAAACAAATGCTGCTTTTTCTTTTCTTCGTTTCTCGTCATCCGATGTTCTTTCCTCGCTAGATCCGCTTTACTTCCGCATTTCCTCGTGGCCGGCCAACGTACCGTGTTTCCATCGCAAACGCGGCTGGCGATGCACGTCAGGCCTCCCTTCGTTCCACACCTCAAGAACAGAGCAAACATTCCCCTCCGTTCTGCGTCCTCCTACGTATGCCTTGCACCGTCTCGCTTGCTCACCCTCTTCGCCTAGTTCTCTCTGTGGCTCGTAAACGATATATTTCCTCGCTCGTCACGTCTCGTACACGAAGCGGTCGTCTTTCGCGGCCAACGGTTTACCCCACTCGCTAGTGCTGCGTGATAGGAGCCGTTTGTGTCTAAGCGGTGTGTGATCGCTCTCCCACTGAAACGGCAGTCTCACCTGCGTGGTTCTTTTTTGTTGTGGTTTGTGGGCGTGCATATTTATTTGCTTAGGCTTATTTGTGTGCGTGCGTGTGTGCGTGCGTGTGTGTGTGTGTGTGTGTGTGTGTGTGTGTGTGTGTGTGTGTGTGTGTGTGTTGCGTACGTGCGTGCATGTTTTGTAGAGTTAGCTGTCAGCAGAAAACACCGATCGTGTGCACCAGTTGGAAAATCACGGAAACGGGAGCTGTTGCTTGGGAATATTGTTATTTCATGCTTACACAAATGCGGTTGTTATGAAACATAAGAGAACAAGAAAACAGACACAGATAACACATAGGCCAAATGAAGAGAAACACTGAGGCATTTGTATCAGTGGGATGTGCCTCGGCGATAGACACAAACGGCCACTGACCACCCAAATTGCGACTCGGTAAACTAATCAGTAGTGAGAAATGACCGACTGCTTGCGACGAAAAACAGACATTTGCTAAACAGCCGGCCACGACGTTATGGAGTGTGACAATGCCTGTTTGGATTCATTCAATCTATTATTTGTAAAGCAGGATTACGTTGCAATCTGGAGGAGTCGCAAAAGCCGAAGCTTCGAATAAGGTGACGTGATCTCAACTCCTTAATGATGCTGTTAAGTTCTTCGCGAATATCCAAGAAAAAAAAAACGTACTGCAAGAAAAACAACCCAATATTTCATAACGGTAAAACACTATGCTGCCAGTAACAAAATGCCCCGCTCAAAAATATTCGCTCGAAATATACAAATTCGACTGCCACGAAGTAAGGATTTAAAGAGAAACGTGAGCCTTAAACTTTAACGAGGAATTTTGCATAGGTTTACTAGAAAATACGAGAAAAGTTTCATAGATTATTTCTTACTCGATTACTCAAAGACGAGAAATTCATTTTGTCGAACTGCTTTTGGTAATAAAATTACAAACACGAACCCCGTTCGGCTTTCCTTCATTGTGTAATGCGAGCGGGGACCTACGAAAACACCTCTATTGCTAAGACCGTTAAAAATTTCATAAGTTGCACGGGTGCTTCATATTAGTATCGTATTTCGTTGAGAAGCTTCAGGTATTCAGAGTTTATTTTCGAAAGCAACTTTGTCAGATATTTGTCAACTTTGTCAGAAAGCAACTTTGTCAGATATTCGGCCATTTTGCTCAACGAGACTGATAAAAATGTGCGTAGTAATTTTAGACACATCAAGATGAAAGAAGCACGACTAACTTCTCTCTGCGATTGCTGTATGTCATAAAAATGCAAAGCTTTTTTTTCTTCTTTTCTTTTTCGCGCGTAAAGCGGACGTCAACAGGATTTCAGTGTTCTATAACAATCGCACTTTTTTCGAATGGTGGTTAACCATGGTGGTTATCGTTGGTATAGACGTATTGTCTGTATGTACAGTGAGTGCTTGGTTCTGCTGACTAGAAGAAAATTTTTCTCCTGTGTGCCTTCCGAGCTCACAAAGTTAGAGACTTATTCGTCAGCACGTAAGTAAAACTTGTCGCACTGAAAACTGATTATTTATTTCGTTAGTAGCGCAGCTTTTTGGGCAAGTCGATAATCGGTCGCTCGCCGGGGACGTGTTCAACGACACGGGCTGTGGCGAAATGCAGTTTGCGTTTCCGTGAGTGTCCTTGTGCATATGTCATATATTCACCATCACTGTAGTTTAGCCTAGCATATGGTTGGGTACTAGTGTGGAGGTTGATGGAGTGTTATGGTATTAGAGTAATAGCGACTAATCTTTGAAGCAGCGGCACAGCAAGAACATGAAATCAAATAAGATACGCGTAAAAAAGAATACGAAACACTTGTCTTGTTCATGCTGTAATGCCTTTTCTATTGTTTGTAAAATGTCACTACCTAAAGTAAATTTTGATTATTTCGAATGAATCTGTCCTTCGTTAAAAGAAAGAGCTGTTGCTGGGCAGCAAGCTTATATAGCGAGCCTTTGGAATTCGGAAGTGCCAATGTGATTGGAAAACCGCAAACTAATAGCCTTGGAAACTCCCTCACTGTGTCTTCTAGAGTCCCGCCAATAAGCGGCTGTCATCAGTGATCAGCAGGAACTCCGAAGAATTAAAATTTTGCTTGACGAGCCCTATATGCATTCCGTTTTCTGATTACTTACCATCCATCTTGTCGGCCTTGGTGTAGGCGATAAGGAACTAAGCTCTTTAAGAAGAGAGAGAGAGAGAGAAAAAAAGAGATAGAACAAGGATAGGAAAGGCAGGGAGGTCAACCAGAAGTGCATCCGGTTTGCCAGCCTACACTGGGGGTGGGGGAAAGGTTAATAGAAAGAGGAAAAGCGAGAGAGAGTAAGCACTGAGTGCGTGTGGGAGGGACACTATACACAGGGACACTATAAACGGTCTCTTAAGCCGGTGCATTTCTAGTATTGCACTAGTGCACGAATCGCTTTTCGAGCCAGTGACGGGTGTGGCCAGGTCCGAGTACCTTTGACTCGGTGAACGGTCTCGAGTACAGTCGGTGTAAAGTTGCCCGCAGAGAGAGGATTTGGACATTGTAGCGAGGGCACGTACACAATAGGTGCTCGATGGTTTCCTCGCACCCAAAGGAGTCGCACATCGGGCATACGGCCATTTCCAAATTATAGGTGTACGCGTTCGTGAACGCCACTCCCAGCCACAAGCGGCACAGCAAGGTTGTTTCGGCGCGGGAAAGGCTGGATGGCAGTTGTAGCCGTAGCGCGGGGTCCAGTTTATGTAATTGGCAATTCAAGGCACTTGAACTTCAGAGATCTTACGACTTCTTGCGTGCAGGTAGGCGAAGTTTCCTGACAGCGTCCGACTTCGCCAAAGGTGTTGGACACGTCTGGGTATCTTCGTGGGCAGACCGGGCAGCCTGGTCATCTAGGTTGTTGCCGACGATTCCACAGTGAGCAGGAATCCATTGAAATATAATGTGGTGCCCTCTTTCCAGAGCATGGTGGTACACTTCCCTGATGTCAGATATCATCTGCTCGTAAGTTCTGTGATGTAATGCAGACTTGGTAGCGTGAAGAGCTTCCTTAGAATCACAAAATACGACCCACTTCGCTGTTGGCTCTTCGGTGATGTACGTCATAGTGGCATGGAGTGTTGCAAGTTCTGCCGACGTAGATGTAGTCAGGTGTTCCAATTTGAATTTAAATGTAACCTACCTAGCTGGAACGACGAATGCGGCAATTGAGCTGGTAGGTAAGGTCGAACCATCGGTATATGTATGAATGTGGTCACGATACGTCTGGTGCAGTAATAGGAGCGTAAGCTGCTTCGGAGCCGGCGATGGATGATTGAACGTTTTTGTAATTCCAGGTATAGCAAAATTCACTTGTGACTGTCGCAGGCACCACGGGGGAGGCTAAGGCTATGCCGCCGGTGTGAAAGATGACGGTATGCACTCTTGATGAGCGCTAATCACTCGTGAAAAGGTCGCTTGAGCTCTCTCGGCTGGTAGGGAGGCAAAATAATCGTCGGGGATCCTTGAAAGATGGCGAATGCGTGCTCTGAGAGCACCGACAGCTACATGTGTCTGGATTATAGGGTCCCCAGCGATGGCAATTGTTGCGGCTGTTGAGATGCACCGAGGCAGCCTTACACACGTGCGTAGGGCTTGACCTTGTATGCTCTCCAAAGCGCGAAAGTTCGTCTTGCATGCATTTGACAACACGGGTAGACCGTAACGTAGGAGTCCGAGAAACAATACCCTGTACAGCTGCATTATAGAATGGACTGGTGTACCCCAGTTTTTCCCGATGATAAATTTGAAGACCCGAGCAATGGCAACTAGCTTCTTTTGCAGATAGACGCAGTGAGGGCTCCACGAGAGGTTGCAGTTAATAATGACGCCCAGAAAGCGATGCGCCTTAACATAGGGTGCAGCTTGATCATTGATTGAAACAAGATACAATGAAATTTGTTTACGCGTGAAACCAACCAATGCGCACTTTTCAGTAGGCACACTGAGACACACTTTTCAGTAGACACAACGAGCAGGAGAAAGCACAATGAGCGTCCCACGCACAATTCAGCCGACGCTCACTGCTTCGCTCAACGGCACGTCTGCGGTGATATTCTCGATATAAGAAGAGCTGCGGTGATATTCTCGTCGTCACGATAAAACAGCCACTACTGAGCTAAGATGAAGCAACAAACAACCCTGCCGTGAATAAGCATCAAGTAAAACTGCCACCTTTGAGGACGGCGGTTATACATGCCTATTTGCGTACCGTTTCTGACCCTTTATCCGCGAAACTGTAGCACTGGATTGGCGGCTGCCAGCCCCGGGTTATTCTTGTTGCTGCTGTAGCAGTTCACCACGCAGGGATGCTGGGCACCTTGGCTACCTGACTGCCGAACCATGGCGAAGTAACGGTGACGCCAGAAGCAATTTCGTAGATGTCGCGGGCCACGCGGACGCCTCACGGTGACGCCCCTCTATTCTACGGCAGGAAGCGGCCATTCGTGTCTGCGGGGGAATCTGACCAGTTACCTTGTGCCATTTGGTTGTGCTTAGCTGCCCAACACAATACGCGCGCAGTCGCTGCGGTGAGTGCGCGGTTCCAAGACACTGATCAAGAAACGTTCCTTACCAGTCAAATGTGTCAGTAGAGAAAGCGTGTTTTTAAGTTGTTTCGGTATGCCGAAAGTCTCCGTTTTACGTCTTCCGATAAAATCATCATCATCATCATCATCAGCCTGGCTACGCCCACTGCAGGGCAAAGGCCTCTCCCATACTTCTCCAACTACCCCGGTCATGGGCTGATTGTGGCCATGTTGTCCCTGCAAAGTTCTCAATCTCATCCGCCCACCTAACTTTCTGCCGCCCCGTGCTACATTCCCTTCCCTTGGAATCCAGTCCGTAACCCTTAATGACCATCGCTTATCTTCCCTCCTCATTAGATGTCCTGCCCATGCCCTTTCTTTTTCTTGATTTCAACTAAGATTTCAACAGTTAAAACAAGGATGTGTAATGCCTCAAAACTAATGGTTATAATTTTTTGTTTGTCTGACGCCAAGCTTTACTTGTAAAATTGTGGTTATGTACAGCGCAAACTACTGTGAATCCGCGGATTTCCGTTTCTGCCGCACTCCTCCTATACATGCTATTTTGCTCGCTAAGTTTAGCGGGCTACCCAATTGGGCTAAAGCGAATGCCCTCCCGGGCGTTTGTTGGTAAACAGTGCAACGGTTTCTCTTTCTTCCCCACCGCGCAGGCGGCAGCTCAAAGTTAACAAACGGGGCGAAAAATTTGGTGGGTGATGTCAATGGAAAGGTTATTCCGTAGCTGAAATTATGCAAATATCCCCCAATCTCGCAAGCTCATAGTACCTTTGTGTTTATGGAATTTTTCTATTCGTGCTTCTCAATCAGTGGAATATAACTGTGTGTCCGCAAATAAAATCTATAACCATTAAGGCTCATACCCGCGTAAACACTAATACCCCACTAAGCAAGCACAACATGCAATGGCTCATTGCCCCGTAAGGCACAGGTTGCAAGCACTCAGAAAAGTGTAGCGAACAGTGCTTACATTCTTTGGAGTCACGCGTACAAGATATAGAACACCATGCCGAAAGCTGTCATCGGCTGCCTTGGAGAAACCCAGTTTGGTAGTGTTGAGTATGATTTGCAACGTGGAGGCCACGCGTCGTTAGGACTCCCAAAGAGCATCTCGCTTGCGAAGTGGGGTGGGGCCAACTTATATAAGAGAGTTTTAGGATATGGGGACAGAAGCGTTGGGGCCCGCTAGTGCTTGTGGCCGCGGTGCTTCGCATGCGCAATACCTTGGTCCCAAGCACCAGTGGGCCCCAACGCTTGCGTTCCCCTAATCTAAAGCTCTCTATAGAGAAGAGTAGGGTGGCAAACAGTACCGAGGATCGTGCCCTAGAGGCCGACTGTAACAAGCAGGCCAGACGCGGCGGTGAGTGTCGCTAACCGGAGAATGTGGCGAAGAGAACCAAAAAGTCTCTTCCATGTCGAAATGCGATGTCGAAAGGTTCATGGCTACTCACTTTGCGTGTGTTAGTTGCGGTGACACTACCCCTCTGGTCGTTGTCGGTGGTTTGAATGTGGATGGGTCGGGACAGGAGAGGGAGTGCTTTACTCCATTTCCCTTAAGGCAGGTCAAGCGTACAAAGACACGGACGGCGAAAACAAGACAAAGAAGGCGCTTTCAAGCGATTTTATTTGCAAGAACTCCCGTATATATACATTTGCCGTTCAGGTCATGGCGCATGCGTCACAACCTACGATAACTATTTCACTGACTGCGTGAGCTGATGCCCCACCGCTCACGCTCATACATACACGTGTCTGCAGAACGCTATGATTACACTGTGAAAACATGAACCGACAAAAGGTGTTGACCAAAAGATCGTGAAAGATAATATAACGAGTATAAAACACTAAGAAGCGCTATAATATGACTGTGCACAAAATAAAATGGGACACTGAAACAGCTGTAAAAGCAAGACACCAAAGTCTAGTCAGTCAGGAAAGAGGAAAGAAAGAAAGGTGGGGGCGTAAACAAGAGTGATCAGAGAATAGGGTGCTCTCCCATTCTTATTGTTGTAGATAATTATGTTCTTTTTTTCAAGAGCGACACAGAAGGGCCACTGATGCAACTCGGTTCAAACCGATCGATGGGCGATGCTTCAAAAATTTCTCGGCCGGACTGTTCTCTATACCTTCCGATTATGACTGTCCGGTCTAAAACTAGGGAATAACCACGTGTACATGTGGCGCACAACAAGGTAATATTGCCGCCCGGTTTTCGCTTGAGGTTGTCATGTTTGCGTAAGCGGTCATTGATACATCAGCCTGTCTGGCCCATATAAACACGTCCACAAGACAGAGGTATTTTGTAAAGGACACCGAACTTGCATCCTGCATAGCTTCTGACGTCATTCTTGCTGCGTGATTTAGGTCGCTCGCCACTCGCATTCACGCGATTGCACAAACTACACAGCTTATCGGGGGTCGAAAACACAACTCTAACTTCGGCGCGTCCCGCAGCCTTCGGATTCTATGTGATGCTAGGTGCACATAAGGGATGGCGGTGGTTTTTGTCCTGTCTTTTCCTTCGGTGGCGCAGCACTGTTGCTTCCGAGCTGCCGAAGCAGGGATTCAGCGAGGTCCAATAAAAGGAAACCAGGGGGACTTGCATCTGCCGATCGGTGCGATCGCGAAACAAGGCCCTGTGCCAATCTATGATGGAATGGGCATGTAGGTGAATTTTTCATAGCGGTGTGTGCAATTGCACGTTTGACCAACTTGGAGTGGTTGGAGTCAGATGGAAGAAAGCGTTTTTTTTCGACCTCGGGCATACATCCAGCAGGCATGCTCTGGGGTGAAGTGCAACTCCATATCGAGGAAGCTGATGTGGTCATGAAGACGGATTTCTCTGGTGATAGTTAGTCCGGGAGACGCTTTGCAGAATTTGGAAAATAATTCCTCTGTTTTGTGTGTTACTTCTTCTGCAGTCCCACGGTAGACGACGAGATAATCGTCAATGAAGCGGGAAATCTTCACCACAGAATGCCTCGGTTGGCTTCTTTTCGCCATCTGTGTCGTTGTGCGCCCTTGACCTGCCTTAAAGAAAATGATGCCGTACAAACTACATCGGATCCAAACCATTGTTCAGTGGTTCATGTTTTTCGTATTGGATACATTTTGCTTGCGGTGCCACACCGATCCGGCCCAACTGATCCCTCAGCGCGGCGTACGTGCATCGATTTGACATTATCAACGAATGCGTCGGCAGTTGCGGATATACCGATCAATGTATATCATAATGACCACAAAGTCATTGTGATCGTCGCTACTAAGTGACATTGAGCGATACAAAGAAGTCTTTACCACAAGTTTTCTTACCACGATATTTGCAGCTGGACTGGTCATCCACCTACGTAGGGCGGAATGGCCTTGAATTTTTTAATGTTCTAGTTCGCCCTCTAGACTCGTGCAGTCCATGTTATCGCAACAGGCTGTCTCTCTCTCTCTCTCTTTCCCTCTACTTGTGGTCATGAGAAGACCAAAGAAGGCAACCCTCGTTTCTTTTTGCCAACCCTGACCCTAGCTGAGACCTCTGGGCCTGACATATCAGTTAAACTAACAACAATCTGAAATGTCAGCGTCCCGTGTCAGAGCAATGGCTAGTTCTCCTCTTTCAGCAAAAAGCCTTGTCTGATTCGCATCGATCTGTAACAGCCATTCGCTTCATGTCCTGTCTGTAAGTTTAAACCCATACCGCATCACTCACCCGTATCGATTTCTTTTGCCTATGGGGTTTGTCAGTCTTCTTGAGCGACACTGCAACTTACTCAACCATCTTAATGCAACATTATTGACCTGTGTTCGCCAGGATTATCATTATCTACTTAGGTGACGCTGTGTGGCGTGCACAAGCACTTTTCCTTAATTACTGACTGCGGCTCTCATGGTGCCAGGGTACGTTGGAAGGAAGACGTAATTCATAAACTGTGGCGTTGTTGGCTCAAACACAACGCATTGGGAGACCTTACTCATGCGAGCTCGAGCGTAACACAGATTCCAAGTTCATAAACATTTTACCCTGTAAAACAAACTCAAGAATTCTACACATTGTCCAGAACTCGGAGTACACTGCTTGGTCTTCACATATATGCATTTCTTGCTACCTCTCGCTATTATACGTAATGCCTCTAAAGAAAATGTCGATAGCAGGTCAACCCTCTGGGCCTGATAGATAAACTTCGGTTTCAAAGAAACCACGACACTATCAAATAAGTCTGTTCCTAACTGTTTCTATTCAATTTTCCTCATGAGCCCTCCGTGATTGCTGAAAAAATTGGGGGGTGGGGGGAGGGGGGGTACGGCCACTTTGCCTGTATACCACAAGACGTCACGAAAACTGGGAAAACCTGCCACCTCAAGGTGACGCGCACACAGTGATTAGGCATGATTTGGCCAAACAAAAAATGAAATATTTATTTGGGATTCTGCGCGTAGGTAACCATTACCGTTTCACGATTGGTAAGAAATTTTCCTAGCCCCGCCTCCTACGCTAGTGAGTCACCCGATGTCACACGAGCCCCGAGACTCCGAGACGAACTCGAATGAACACGAACGAACACAAACTCCGAGACGTAAGCCTCATGCGCGCGCCCGGTCGATGTAACATAAAGCCGAACAAACGTGAACTTTGTACCGAATAGTCGTAAACTGGCCCGTTCCGAAAGGTACAGAACATGGCTGTACACCGATTGCTCTGGCACTGGCTATTCGGAGATGCCGGCGTGAATTGAATTCGTTCCCCCCCAAAATTGTGGCAGTATGACGCTGCTTTCAAACTCTTTCGGTACGTAAGCGACATCGTACTCCCAGAGCTTCTTCACTGAGCATTCATTATAAATGCACTTTGGATGCCTTGTTGCTCTTCGGCGCCATCGTCGATGAGCCACCCCAAGTTAAGCAAGGCGAAGCGGAACAATCGGAGAAAGCATTGCAGCGGTTTCCTAATTGTTGGCGTTCGAATGTATGCTGATAGTTAAGTATGCATACGTATCTGTGTATGTACGCATGCATTTTGCGTTGAATGTACACATTTACGTAGGGAAATGCGCACGTACCTTCATTCTTGCACAGGTACACTGTAGTCCTACTGCGTGCACAGTTCTGCCACATCCTCTCCTTTTTAATTTGCAGTTCATCTCTCACGTCGCACATAAGTGAGATATTGAGCGAGTGCCCGCCGACAATCCACCCATCCCTCTTTTTACCGAGAGCGTTCGGTTATTTACCGAGAGTGCTCGGTCATTATCCGTGCCGTTAGAGAATGCCTCGAATACGTATTTTACGAACTCTTTATTGATTGCCATGGCCCAGAGCAGTGGCCACCGTTGGCACTCATGCTTATGTTTTTTTGTGTGTTCATGTGGCCTTTACGAGGACAAACGTCGAGGCAGTGGTGGAACGATTTGTTACGCTTAGAGGCAGTTCTTCGAAAGGCCTCGCGGTGTCATTTGTCACTCCCTAACACTGACTGCAGAGCTTGGCTTTTAGTTTCGGTGTGTACAGCAAGTCTTCGTGGCCGAAGAGGTGTTTGTGGGCGTGCCGGTCTCAGCGTCCCCCAAGCACTTGAAATGTTGCAATATCCTAAGGTTTGCGAATTTAGGATCAGAATACACCATCCCCCATAAAAAGAAATAAGCAACACGTGTTTCCGTCGACAGAATAAATTGGGCCCGTCTTGACAAAGCCTGTTTCGCGTATAACAACGATTTCTTATTGGTGGTATCCATAACGTGGCGGCTTTGGCGCGTTTTCAACTCATGCAATCACTTTCGGTGCACGCTTCCTTGCAGACCAGTTTCTGATATCTAAAGGGATCTGCTGCGTGATCGTGGCTTGGGACACCACCCAGTAGCCGGAGTTCGAGTGCCAGCCACTCGTGGTATGCACTGACGCGATAGCGTGATGTCGGACGCAGTTATAGTCAACGGTGTGCAGCATTTACGTGAGATAAGCTTTGTGAATCAAATGAAAGTTTTCGTTTTGCGACAAGGTTTGAGGGGACTCATGCGATTAAGGTGGTGGTTATAAGATATTATACCATATGCCCTGAAGTAGAACGAGAGGAAGTTTCGAGTGGTGACAACAACTGGAGGATTCAGCACAAGGATTCACAATAAGATTGCGGATGAAATTGAGATAATTAGTTTGCCATACCAACTTAACTTTCCTCCGTAACACAGAAAGATTTGCGAAAAACGATAAGATCTTATAGAGCAGCTTTAAAGCCTTCTTGTGAAGTAATATTACGTTTGGTTTCTAGTAATGCATAAGCATTGGTGAGATACTTGACGCACTTCCGGGCGCTATCTATCTATCTATCTATCTATCTATCTATCTATCTATCTATCTATCTATCTATCTATCTATCTATCTATCTATCTATCTATCTATCTATCTATCTATCTATCTATCTATCTATCTATCTATCTATCTATCTATCTATCTATCTATCTGTCTGTCTGTCTGTCTGTCTGTCTGTCTGTCTGTCTGTCTGTCTGTCTGTCTGTCTGTCTGTCTGTCTGTCTGTCTATCTATCTATCTATCTATCTATCTATCTATCTATCTATCTATCTATCTATCTATCTATCTATCTATCTATCTATCTATCTATCTATCTATCTATCTATCTATCTATCTATCTATCTATCTATCTGTGCAAGTCTGCATCTAACCGTTTCCCCACCTACCTGAGTTACTGGCTTGTGTGCGGTCAAATGACTAGCGCATGGGCTTGTGTGCTGAGGTAGCAGGATTCGAAACCAACCACCATACCAACGTCGGTCACTGAGTACGTACAACTTAGTGCGCGGGAAGCGAGGTAACAATTCTCAGCGTTCGCAGGCGCCTACGTGCCACGCTTATCGTCTCGGAGGCTACGCCCAGCGTTCCCAGAAAGAAGCCCGAGACGAACCCGGTTGGCGAGTGGCGCGTTCTGGCTCCCGAATAGCGCAGCATTCACGGTACCGCGCATTTCGGAGGCCAAGCGCATGCTTCGGGGCGGAGATGCTAGATGGCGCAAAGTGTTATTATGGAAGCACGATAGAGCAATACCGCTGCAGAGCACGCCTCATACACAACTCTTTTCGGGGGCAATACGTTGCGTCGCTACACTGGTTCAATGCTAAACGCATAGCCGTCGACAGTCATCGGGAGATGAGTTCTGCCGCAAACGTTTTGCTTATGCAGTTTTATGTTTTTCATTGCACGGTTTGCCATGGGGCACATTGTTTAATCAGGCTTATATGCGTGAAGGCCGTCTTCTTGAAGAAGCTGCATAGGTAGGTGGCATCTGGAACTTTTTATCCACAGTTAACTCTTCGTGATATCTACGCTGGCTTCTACGTATCTGAGCACATGTTTATTTTGTCTTGGTTTTAAGACTTATTTAAATGGCTTTGCATTCATGTTGTCTAAACATGTTCAATGTGTTCGAAACGTTCTGTGGTAAAATTTTAGCTTGCCTCGTGACCAGGTATATTCGGTGTTCCACCTAAAGGAACCAATCTCTACTTTGGGGCATAATATCATCAGAGATATTTAAAGCATCCTCCATTCAAGTTTTCACTTTTGAGTGAAATACGAGTGAATGTATCACAAGAAATTCACAAATATAGACGTTGTTGTACCAAAACAAGAAAGAAAATGGCTTGTAACATTGAGAACCAGCGTATCTATGAAGTATGACTTCTGATGTTAAGGGGGGAGGGGGGAGGCACGCTTCGCACGTTGGAATAATAGGAGGTCACAGGCATACGTCATATACGTAAACTACCAGGCATAAAATTTCTTAGAGAAGTTACTAGAGGGAACTCTCGCGCTAGCGTCTACAACAGCATGCACGTATGCGTGTTCAGTCCAAATATGATTGCCAGGCCGTGCATGAATTTGCTCAAACTTTTTCATTCTCTCTTTAACCGGCTTTTTAACTTCGATGGCTAATCGTTCCCGATAACATTGTGTGGTACAAATGAAACAACTATCAGTGCTCACGCAGGCGCGCACAGGAAATATCTGTCCTCTTTTGTTTAGAAAACGTTCAATTCCTAAGGGGAAGCTTTACCTCGGGTGTTTCTATCTACATACATGTAAAAGGAAAATTCCTTTTTCTCGGCAATCACTGCACCAAGATTTACAAGGTTTGTTGCATTTAAAAGAAAACTTAAATTCTAGTGGCTGTTGGTTTCGAATTTTTTATTTAGATCGTCCATTTTGTATAAAACATTACCGAAATATGAAAATTTTCATACAACACAGCCATCAAGTTTGCTTGCAACCCTGTAACTCAGCAAAGAAAAACGATATCAAAATTTTTGAATTGCATCTGATAGTACATCTAAAGCGGACAAAATTGATATGTTAACATGAACCTCAAAAATTCATTAATATGGAAATACAGCTTCTGCGGAACTCTTTTACACAACGTAACAAATTCACGTATAATATAAATTAACATATTTTATTTGTATGCTTTGAATGACCTAATGAATGGCGTTGACCAAATGGCGATATCTGTTCTTGATACAGAGCTATTAATTCGTAAACATCGTGCACGCATCTTTTCAGACTTTTGAATTTTTGAAAATTCTTTTAACAATATTGATTCCCTAAATGGAAATTCCGTTTCCAAAAGTCACTGGAATTTAACTTTCTCTCTCAAATGCAACAAATTTAATTAAAATCGGTCCAGGGGTTATCCCAGAGAATCGTTTTTGCCGTTTTCTTGTATTTGAATAGGCCACATCGCAGTAGCTCCCGAGCTAAAGCTTCCTCCTAAAAACTGAGATAGAGCGTAATGCGCACCGTCAAAAGAACGCCTAAAGCGATAATCATAAAGATTAGACAAAGTCATGTGCTATGTTGTCGAAGCTATACCCGAATTATCAGAGTTCCTTCTGGTAATTTTTAGAAGACAGTGCTATGCCACCGTGGACCTTCACCATCTGCTAACGTAACATTTAGAGGATGTTAAAAAGCCTGATAACTACCATCCCTGCAGCTTTTCCAAGACTTCAGATAGCACATATCACTCACTTTTAATAAATTTTGTCAGAGCTCGCTTTAAGGTTAGGTTGTCTTTTGACCCCAAGTCCCGGCTTCGTCAACATTGGCCTGTCGGGCCTGCTTACGTCATAAATCGACAGATCTTCAAGGACTCTATCGTTTCAAAAACAAATGTGAATACGATCGCTAAAAAGAACAGAAACAACCCTTACCTAAGTTTTCTCGTAGGTGATGCATTTCAGCGGTTGGGAAAAAGATAAACCGCGGCTTAAAAAAACTGTACCGAGACTTGCGCACAATGAAGGCAACGAAGATGTCTTTTTGGTTTCCTCGACAAATTTTTCTTTCGCACAGCAGAAACCTTCAATTTACTGTTGTTAAGTGACAAACGAGGGGAGAACTTCTCTTTTGTTCTTATTTTTATGTTTTCGAAAGCAACGATGCTTAGTAACTGAGAAACTTGTCCAAGGTATAAAAGTCCTCGTTTGCATGCTGTCAGAGGAAGGTGATGGTTAGTACTCGAAGAAAAGAAAATCGCTCGAAGAGAAAGAACACTGAATGTGACGTAGTTTCCACCGTATAAGTTTCTGACAGGAAATGATAAGTTTTCGCTTAAAGCTGAAGTAGTTTCCATCGCAAGTTTCAGTAATGAGTGGATTGCGTCCGTAAGAAGGCCGTGAAAAGGTTGGTACGCTTTACTGTAACAGGAAGGAAAAACTGACTTCTTTTTTCACTACTTCTGGTGACCTGTTGAAAGGTACCTGTACAGGCAAGTTTGTTGTTTTTTTTTTGTAATTGTACATGCTGGTAAGCTCAGCTTCATGCGCGAGTGAAAATTATTACTGCAGCTTGATATAACCAAGAAACTAGTTTACTTTGCTTTTCGCCCGGAAACAATCTTAGACAATACCCGGCTTAGACGAAACAAAAGGTCTGTTGCTCAGAATCTGACACAGTGGACTCCGGGTAACTGCGGCGCGAAGTTTTACACCTCCCTAGAAGCCTGCCATCCTTCGCGGAATAATTGTCTTTCGCCCCGTTTCGCTGGTTGTTAGAATTGAGACTAACACTTTCGTTTTCTTTTTCCTAAACATCTAGACGTCCCCACTCGAAAATTAATAATCAAATGATGAAATTGGTGCACTAGTGGACACAGGTGTCTTTTTTTTCTATACAATCATTGCATGACAAACAGGCATGACAATCATTGCTTGTGTCTTGCCTAAAATAATATCTCTTTTCTTTTTCATAGAATATTTCGGACCACTAGATGAAAAAGGCGTTTGCGAGAACTTTATATTAATTGCAATATGGAATATTTTTGGGGTCTTGTTATCACTGTAAAATATTTTCACTCTTGTTAAGCTGCTCTTTAGTTTAATTGTTTGTGAAATCAGCGCCGGCGCTACACATTCGGCAAAGTTAAACGCGAAAAGTGTATCAGTGATTCTTCTTTTCCCCTTAAACTACTCCTCTCGCAAACACTCAACATAACAACATAAAGTAGGCAGAATCTCACAGGGAGCAAGAAATCGTCTTGCGATATTTTTTTTTTTTATTGCGCGCCGTTAATGAAATCCCGCGACACTACGGTTCCACGCTGGAAATTGTCGGTGGGCTACACCCGGACGAACCCTGCAGCAGAGCAGGCAAACCCGCAAACACGAACGCTGCGCAAAGAACAATCAACAACATGCACGCGCGCGCACGCTCACGTGACTTCATACACACCAGACGCGGGGTCGGCCTCGAGGTCGCGAGTGCGATCCCCTCCGCGGCGTCTGCATTTCGGGGAGCGAAACTGAACCAATTAAGCGAACGTGTACTTTGATTTGGGGTCATGTTAAGGAAGCTTGTGTGGTGAAAATCATTCGCTAGTCCATCACTACGGCGTTGCCTAATAATTAGATTGCAGTTTTAGCGCGTAAACAAATGAATTCGTTTCAATTTTATTTTTGGTGAATACGTACACGCACAAGTATGCACGAAACACAGCGGGTATTACTTTTTTATTTCTAGTTCTATTACTGTAAGCAGATATCACCTTTCTCTTATAAGCGAAAGAAATTGCGCAGAAATTTGTTCAGCGGCCCTCAAAGAGCCTTGACATATTTCCCTCGCATCCAGAAAGAAAATAAAATGGAATTGGCCCAAAGGTAAAGCACACTCTTAAAATAAGCTGTCCTAAGCACACACCCGTGAAAAGCTATTTTCGCGCCAGTTCCAACAAAACGGGTGGTCGTAATTCGTTTTACCTAGCAGGAACTGTGGAGAAGTACCGACTTCGAACCTCGGTTTGTCTTCCGCACCTGCGCCAGCCTTCTTTGTGAGGCGGCTGCCAGTTTTAAAAGAACGACGGTTGGTTCACAGATGGAGAGGGAAACAGTTATATAACACGTGCCTCCCACTGTAGTTCTGTCCCGCCCGAAATGTTTCTTCGACGCACCTATGGCGTGATAGGGATGAATGCAGCCGTGTCCGCATAGCGGCTAGAGAACAAATCCACCCTTCCGGGTTACATTTCGAAACTAGCTAATTAAGCGGCCGGGTGGACTCCCCAGGCGATACACTCCGAACACTACCGGGCACCAAGTTCGGGAGCGCCTGCGCCCATTTTTTTTTCCGGTGGGTGCCGGCGGTGGGTTTCGAACTGTCCACCTACCGCTGCCGGAGCGGACGCCCTGTGCACTAGACCCCGAATGCGGTGCGCCTATGGCGCTAGGCCTAATTAATCATCCATAAACCAGCACGCTTTCAAATCTGGACTGCTTTCCCTGGCCAGAGATCCACCGCCACAAGCAACGGCGGTCATCCTTCTAAAATCAAAGCACAAACTTCAACCTATTGTCCTGTCCCACGGAGGTGCTGATGCGAGCACGTACCCGAGGCATCTCGACAAGGAAGTAGCTTTTCAGGTTTGCAAGTGACCGTATGAGAGTACGGAGTCAGAAAAATTTCCTGTGTCTCTAGGATTTTCTTGGTTTTGAGGAGGCTATGGAAGCCTCGTACCATGCATGCAGATACCTTATGTACCTTGGATACAGTACCAACAACTGCGTACAATCTACAGCCGGCTACAAAATTCTACAATACACCGGATTTGCGAAAAAGTTGATTCCCATGAAGACTACACACACACAGCCTTGACATATTTCCCTCGCATCCAGAAAGAAAATAAAATGGAATTGGCCCAAAGGTAAAGCACACTCTTAAAATAAACTGTCCTAAGCACACACCGGTGAAAAGCCATTTTCGCGCCAGTTCCAACAAAACTGGTGGTCGTAATTCGTTTTACCTAGCAGGAAGTGTGGAGAAGTACTGAGTTCGAACCCCGGTTTGCCTTCCGCACCTGCACCAGCCTTCTTTGAGAGGCGGCTGCCTCGATTTCAATGTTTCACCCTGCATATTGTTCTGTTAGCCTTGAAATGTCACACGTTAACATCAAGGAGAAATTCTTTTATGCAGTGCAAGTGAAGTCGGTAGGTTTCTCTGGGCTGTGGTCCATAGCTCGCTTGGTATTCAGAAAATGAGTATTCTAATATAGGGCACCACCAACGTTGTGAGTCCTGACGGCGGCATAATTCTATAGGAGTTATATCGACTACAACGCACCGAATGCCATAATGGTTGTCCCAACCCTATAGGATGTATCGAATAAAAACAAATACCACTGGTTACTCTAAGTGGAAATGATCTAATTGACGTTGTGCAGTCTTGTTGAGAAATCGGCAGTAATTCTTGAGTTCCTAGCATGAAATTATGTAAACAACAGCAACTATCTAACGTTTTAATTTTCGCTCCATTCGACAAGATGTGAAAAAGGTGATCCCAGAGAACTAAAAGAGGCGTCAAAATGAGGTGTTTCCAGCAATTAATGTACACGACGCCTGTTTACTTTTTCAGGGAAATAATGACCGCGCAGAACATAAAAAAAAGATATCCTGTTACTGCTCATCCATGCACACGGAACAGCACCGCCATCAAACAGCCTCACTGAGGCAGCAAGATGTTCACCTGTCACTGGGATAAGCGGTAGTGACAAGATCAAGAAATTTCGCTTCCCTAGGTGGCCAGCCTGAAAAGAAGAGCTTGCTTTCCTGCTGACACTGTGAGAGAGGAAGTGGGGGGGGGGCACCTACATGCTGTGCGCACAGGTACTTGTATAGTGGGCTTGCTCTGCTCGCTGGGAAAAGTAAACGCGCCATCTGCGCCTTGCCAGAAACCCTTCCTTTCGACTTGTCTTACAGTTTTCTCCAACCACTTATTAGACATCTGAGCACTTGGAACAACCAGAAAAAGTATGTATAATCCCTTTTAATTAAGCAGTTGGGCGTCGGAAACAAAAAAAGTTACGGCGGAACTAATCTCATGACGGCTATCAACAGTGCTGCGATTAGCATTCCTGCGGCGTAGACACACCACATTTCTGAAGTCACGTTTTCTTATCATATGTAGTGGTATTTCTGATAATTCTGTTTCTTCGGCTCTATGTGGCATAATAAAATTATTTGGAAACCATCGACAATGTTGATGTGGTTGCATAGCCGAACGCTCCTACATAGCCGTTCGCTTCATTAAACGAATTATGCGCTGGATGGCATATATTAGTCTCAGTGAAGATATTTGGATAGTGCTTGCTTTTTCATTACGTTTTTCGCTGGAGAACAGAGCCGTCGGTTAGCACATCTAGTTCGGTAATGTATCACTTTACATGTAAGCGAATCCTACTTGAAAGCACGCGCCCTTCCCTTCGACACCTTTGCATGGGCAATCCACCGTCAACTCACCATGGTCGTATCTGCCACAAAACTGATAGAAATTGCCAATGACTGCAGCTTGCTTTAACGCTTTACTATCGACTATTGCCTAAAGGCAATATAACAGAGGAACGTTTTTTCGCCAAGTTTCGGTAGTGAGTACGAAGTTACTGGCTAAGTATTTTTAGCCAACACTCAATGACAGGCACAAAGCGTGATTTGTTGAAGGCAGGAACAAAATATGAGGAAGAAGAAGTTTGGCGCCCCACTCGCTTAATTTTTGAGAGCAAAGTCAGAGGAGACAGACGTTGCAAGATCTCAGGCTGCCGTGGTGCCTCACCCAGGATGTAAAGCAATATCAATGCACGCCTGTGAAAAACATACAATGAGAGCAGTCTGTATAAATTTCACACGAAGCGATAGCTGACTTATAGTTAAGAGCACTTCGACTTTTCTGCCTAGTGTTTTCCCCCTATTGCTGGAAAGCTTCCGTGAATAATATTTTCATTGAATATGATTATTCTATATATACTATTTTGACATATTGGATAGAAAATGAACATTTTTCAGGCATTTATCTGTGCATCGTGAAAAGCTTAAAATTACTGGCGGTTTCCCAAAAAAAGCTCTGAACAACATGCACTCACTCTTCTTCACCTTAAAGGATTCGATTTTATTGATGCGAAAGCACGAAATCGCCTGTTGAGCGAAAAGTCGGCGTCTGTAGGAGGGAAACAGCTCCTTAATTTCCATTCGCTACGAGGTCACGTCACGAGCGTGCCTCGACGGAACCAAGCCGGTAAAATGGCGTTGGCTGAGGGGAGAGGGCAACGTCGCGACGCCACGTCAGCTGCGCTTCTCGACGGAGCAGGTGCGGCGACGCGAGGGCGCGGGGCGAGACGGGTTGTCGTCGGCGAGGCAGTCACGTGACGCGTTCGTGATATTGATCTAAAGAAGGAAATTACGCTTAATTCTGCAACCCTTGAGCGCGTGCGGGTGCCGCCATATCGCTCTCGGAAGCCGGGGCGCAGTCCGTATCTTTCTCTCTCAACCCTTCTGGGATTAGCAGATATGCACGCCAGCCAGCCTTGATGGCCGATGCTTTTTTTATCAATCTCTCGTCGCGCAGGACGTCGGTGGCATGCTGCTTTCACACCCCAGGCCACTGCTGCTTGCTGGCTCGGGCTGCACATACCACTATGGTACATTACTCGTGGCGCATAATTCGAGAGACCGCTCAGCGGCGTTCAATTGGACAAAAATGATTTTGCATTCACAACTCATAAGAAGTGTATAGGTGTCCTCGGATTTTTTTTTCAGAACTGTGTGCCTGATAGTAGGAATACGCTGTATACACACTATACTTTCGCAGAGGTGTCTGAGTCCACACGATCTCACTAACGTGCTTCTCACAAAAATGCAATGCGTCTAATAAAGAGAAGTTTTATTGTACGCTGAAATTGCGGAACATGCGTTAAGAGGAAGCTTTAGCTCGGGCCCAACTCCGACGCGGCCTATTCAAATACATGTAAAAACGCAAAAACGTTTTTCTGAGATAACCCCTGGACCGATTTTAATGAAATTTGTTGCTTTTGAGAGAGAAAGTTACATTCTAGTGACTGTCGGAAGCGGAATTTTGATTTAGGGCTTCAATTTTGTTAAAGAGATTTACAAAATTTCAGAAGTTTGAAAAAAATAGAAGCACGAAATTTACAAACTAATAGCTCTGCATCAAGAACAGATATCGCGGTTCTGTAAACGGCATCCATTAGATCATTCAAAGCGGACAAATTTAATGTGTCATTTTACATGTTACGTGAGTTTGTTACGTTGTTTACGAGGGTTCTGCAAACGTTGTAATTACATAATAATAAATTTTTTGAGATTTATGTATAAGATGTCAAATCTGTCCGCTTTAGATGTGCTATTAGGTACAATTCATAGAATTGCGATATCACCTATTCTTGCTGAGTTACAGAGTTGTAAACTTGATAGTTTCGTTTTCTGAAAATTTGCGATTTTTGCCAATTTTTAATAAAAAATTGACGACATAAATCGAAAATTCGAAACCAACAGTCACTAGATTTTAAGTTTTTCTTTTAAATGCAACAAACTCCGTCAACTTTGGTGCTGTGGTTGCCGAGAAAAATGAATTCTCCTTTTACATGTATTTAGATAGGAGCACCCGAGCTAAAGCTTCCTCTTAAGAGAAAGTTTATCTCAACAAGAGACGACACCGACACTGAGCCACAATCACGGCACAGTTCTACCAGGACGATAACGCATACGAAGCATTGTATACACGGGACGTTTTCAAGGTGCCCGAGTCCTCACTCACCAACTTATAACCCAATATACCCACGGAAACACACAGTTACACGTAAACTAATAGTCCCATATATAAAATTATGTTCAATGCATACAGTGCGCACAATGGTTACATACAATGATAATATGACACAGGCACTGTACTTAATTTCGAGTGATGCTACAAGATGTGTATGCTTAGAAAAAGTTTATCTCAACAAGAGTTCTACGAGGAAAGTGCAGTACGTTACTTGTATAGCATGCACAGCCAGACCCAGCATGCCAATCTGGAAATTTGGCGCAAGCGAAATTCACCATATTTATAGTGTGCAGCTGCAAGAGTTGTAATACCAGCGCATACAGTAATGCGTTCCTTGTCACGTACACACAATATGACCATGCAACATGCACAACTGTCCTTCTTCACCTTTTATACCTTAAAGTAAATAATTTGGAGGCTGCTAGGCAACTACAGGCAGAACGCGCTGCTACTTTGGGTATGCAAACGATCCTTAAACTGAATGACTGCCGATAACGCCAAGTACAATGCCTGCGGCGAAGAGAAGACTACAGAATACCTACTGTTCTACTGCCCTTATCTTTTGAAAACAAAAGACTATGACCTCTGCACAACTCTAAATCAGTTCAATAGAAAACCGTTCACCTTCAACGAGAAGTTGTCACTACAGTCACACATATCGCATATACAAAAGGCCGCGTGCTCCTTGCTGCGATTTTGTAAAACTAGGTATTGAGTGACGGTCTGTAATAAACAGCAGAAAACCGTTGCTACTTGGAGTACATTCCACATCGGACTTTGTCATCTCTTAATCTTTCCCTCCCATTTTTTCTTCCCCAGTTCAGCGTAGCGAACCGGGCTCTGTGCCCTCTGCTTTTCAATTATCCTTTCCTCTGTCTCTCTGTCGGTTTAATTACTGCTCTAGCGCACACCGGCTCAATATCGTTGCTGATAACGCGCCAGTAGAGAGTCAGCTATTCGAGTGCGAGTGGCATCATTTGCCCACTTCAGGCGCGTTGCGCCTGCCTGCGTATATGCGATGCAACGGAAGTGTCATAATGACAAATACATGCTTTATAGAAACATGACACCACCGATATTGACGCGCATACTTCATCTTTCTTCGCTCACCGCTTTTCAACAGCTAACAAGTTATCTATCTATCTATCTATCTATCTATCTATCTATCTATCTATCTATCTATCTATCTATCTATCTATCTATCTATCTATCTATCTATCTATCTATCTATCTATCTATCTATCTATCTATCTATCTATCTATCTATCTATCTATCTATCTATCTATCTATCTATCTATCTATCATTTCTATCTATCATTTCTATCTATCTATCTATCTATCTATCTATCTATCTATCTATCTATCTATCTATCTATCTATCTATCTATCTATCTATCTATCTATCTATCTATCTATCTATCTATCTATCTATCTATCTATCTATCTATTAATGCGAACCGCATTCTTTGCCTACTTAGCCGTTTTGAGCCTATCAACCTAACTGTCTATTTATGAAGCTTGTTACGCTGATCCGTCGCCCAAGTTGTCGACCTGCTTGCGCCACTGGGTACGAGTGCTCCTGTTGGTGATGCCGTCGCAGGCGTTGCAACACCGAAATTCCAGCTTTCTTGTCTGACTCTCGTTACGCATTAGTCGTTACACCGCCATACTGATGCCGTCGTCGCCGTGCCACCACATTCACTCAGGCTTCATCATTCAGCTCTCACCATGCCGTCTTCGTCGTGCCATGGTCGTCATACATGTTTCTTGGTACAGTCATTGTTACGTCAATGTTATCCTACACTCTTCGGCGTCCCATTGTCCTCATACCATTGGCTCGCTGTCTAGTCACTGGATCTTTGTCATACATTCGTCGTCTGTCGTGTCGATGGAATTTTGCCAATGCAACGACCAAGACTATATGACGACGGCAAGAAGGCCATGGAATAATGTTACGGAAGCGATGCGATAGTAAAACGAAATCTTGACGAAAATGACATGACGACGACTATGTGACGACGATGACCGGACCACGACGGCATAACAAGAGTCGGATGATGAAGTTAAAATGAACACGATAGAGGGACGCCGTCGGCAACTTAACGACGGTATGACAATGCATGACGACTGTGTGACGGAGACGGCAGGACAGCTTTATGAGGACAATAAAATGAAGACGAGTGTATGACGATGAAGGCATGACCACGATATCATAAAGACGACGGAATGATCAAAGACGGAATACAAAGCTACATCGACGATGGTGTGACGGCATTACGACGATGGTATGACAAAGAATGCATGACGATGATTGTGGAATGACATCATCATGACGAAAGTCGGATGGCAAAGCTACAGTGACGATCTTACAATGGACAAGACGGCATCACCAGCACGAGCACATACTTTGCGGCCCAAACTCTTGAGAGCTTGGTTTACTAGATTGGAGTAACACTTGTGAATATGATGGCACGAGGGGAAGCGGATGACGAAGCTACAATGTAAATAACGAAGCGAGCATGACGGCATCACGATGAATGTATGACAACAAGTACATGACGAACTTGTAATGACGATGATTTGACGACAATGGCATGACGAGAATTGAATGACAAAACCTGCAGGAGAGAGAGAGAGAAGAATATAGGAAGGCAGGGATGTTAACCAGTCAAATGTCTGGTTGGCTACCCTACGCTGGGGGAAGGGAGAAGGGAAACAGAGAGAAGGGAGAACGGATAGTACTTGAGTTAAAGCCGCTCTCGCAAACCAGACGTTCTGAGAAAGCACAAAAGTGCCTTTATTGCCTTCTGAGCCGATGATCGGTGGGGACGGTGCTCTAGTGCTGTCTGTTCACTCAGGGGACTATCATCAAGTTTCCTGAATGCGTTGGACAAAGATTGTCTTTGTGTTTTAAATTGGACAATGGCAGAATAAGTGGTCAATGTTCTCCTCGCATCCGCAAGCATCACATGTAGGACTCTCAGCAATTCGAATTAGTGCTGAGTAGGCACTCGTGAAGGCAACTTCAAGCCACAGCCAACATAGTAGAGCCGCTTCGCGTCGGTGCAGACCAGCCGGAGGTCTGAGTTGAAGTGACGGGTTTAGTCTGTGGAGTCTTGTGCGCCTTGTATGTGCGGTATTCCACTCTGCTAGGGAGATCTTGCGAGCTAGATTGCGAAGTTGTCTCGCGGCGTCGGTCCTTGAGAAAGGAATGTGGAAGCCGCGGTCTTCTTGGTTTGACATCCGAGCTGCCTTATCTGCCTCATCATTTCCTATGATACTCCAATGACCTGGTATCCACAGAAAAGATATATCATGCCTTTTTCTCCTAAGTGATGGACAAGTTCCACGATTTCGCATGTGAGCTGATCGTGCGTTCCATGTCGGAGAAACGACTGCACACATTGCAAGGCCGGCCTTGAATCGCAGAAGACTGCCCATTTTCTAGCACTTTCAGCGCTTGTCACATGAAACGCGTCGTGGTGAGCCGCAAGCTCTGCAGCTGTAGACGTTGTGACATGGGAAGTCTTGAACCGCTGGGTTATTCTAATTGTTGGTATAACTACAGCGCCACCGGAACTGGTTGATGTAGTTGGTCCATCAGTGCTTGCAGTCGCTGTATTTCTCGTACAAAAGAACTAAAATTAGTTGCTTGAGTGCTGATGACGGCAAGTCCGACTTTTTCTGAAGACCTGGGATTGTAAGGTTTACTTGAGTACGGAGCACACACCATGGAGGAATGGAATGTGTTGCCGCAGGTGTGTAACCTGACCTGAGAGAAGCACGGTGCGCGAAGACAGTCGCACTGAATGTCGTGTAGGGCCTATCTACTGGGAGGCCTGCGAGGTGGTGGGTAGGGGACCGGGCGAAGTGTCTTATGTGCACACGCATTGGTTTAATGCTAATGTGCGCTCCAAAAGTGGAATTTTGAGCGACTGCAATAACTTCAGTCATTGACACACTCCGCGGTAGGTCAAGGCATATCTTGAGGGCTTGAGGGCTTGGGCTTGGATGCTTTGGATTATATTCAGGTTAGTTCTGCAGGTGTTGGACATTACCGGTAGGCTGTACCATAGGAATCCAATAAATAGGACCCTGTACAGTTGCAGCATAGATTGTACTGGTACTCCCCAGGTCTTTCCTGCTAGAAACTTGAACATATGGCAAATTCCTGTCAGGCGTTTTCTCACATAATTCGCATGAGGGGTCCAGGAGAGATTTCTGTCAATGACCACCCCCAAAAATCTGTGGCTCGTGCTGTACGAGATAAACTGTCCGTCGACGTGTATCACGTATGGGGACATTGATTTCCTGGTAAACGCCACCACTGCACACTTTTCATATGATATATGAAGTCCTTGTTCTCGAAGGTAGGATGATGTTAAAGTGGCTGCTTTCTATAGCCCCGCGCGAAGTTGCAGTTGCGTCACAGCCGACGTCCAAATGCAAATGTCGTCGGAATAGGTGGAGAGCCTAACGGTGCATGGCAGGATGTCGGCGAGCCCAAAGAGTATTAGACTGAAGAGCGTTGGGCTCAGTACTCCGCCCTGAGGCACCCCATGATTACTGTAATGCTGGGAGGTCATCACGATGGCGGTGTGACAAGGACGGCATGATGACTGTATGTCAACCGTGGCGTCATGGCGACAGCATGACGATAGTCGGATCCAAAAACTAGAATGAAAATGATGCAACGACCACGATTGCATCACGGCCGCGAGCTTACACCTAGTGGCTCAAGTAAGTAGACAACTCTACGCGCTGTATCAGGCTAGAAGACATGGGGACGACAGCATTACGAGCGTCAGATTAAGAAGCTGAAATGACGATGATTGGGTGACCACGACAGCAGCACAATGGTGGTGTGACAAAGAATGTATGACGACTGCATGGCGACGATGACGTAATGACGATAGCACAACGAGAGTCGGGTTGCTGAGCTGGAATGACGACAATCCAACGACCTCGATGGCATCCCAGCCACGAGCAAATACCTAGTAGTCCGTGGCGTTAGACGACTTGGGCTACTGGGTGCGGGGTAGAATAGTGTCGACGACAGCGTGGCCAGAGTCAGATCATGAAGCTAAAATGACCAAGATGGAACAACCGCAACGCCAACACGACTAGCAGCACGTAGCTAGTGACCCAAGCAAGTACGATGGATGGATGGATGGACGGACGGACGGACGGACGGACGGACGGACGGACAGACAGACAGACAGACAGACAGACAGACAGACAGACAGACAGACAGACAGACAGACAGACAGACAGACAGACAGGGAAGGAAAAGTGGAGAAGGAAAGGTCGGCAGGTTAACCATATTAGCTCAACCGGTTTGCTACCCTACACATAGGAGCGGGATGGGGGGTGAAAAATGGGGAGAGAGATAGAGAGCGCACAGCACACACATCGTCAGTTACAGTCCGTCACCCTTGCATGGTACGCATCACTGTCACAGCCGCTTGTCGAAGCCCGTCTCTTCCAAAAACCGAAGTAGTCCCTTCGTTGCCTTCAGCTGCGATGTCTTCTGTCGGCGACAGGTGAAAATCGTTTCAACTGACAATGGTCTATTGTCAAGATAGATAGATAGATAGATAGATAGATAGATAGATAGATAGATAGATAGATAGATAGATAGATAGATAGATAGATAGATAGATAATAGACAGTTAGATAGATAGATAGATAGATAGATAGATAGATAGATAGATAGATAGATAGATAGATAGATAGATAGATAGATAGATAGATAGATAGATAGATAGATAGATAGATAGATAGATAGATAGGCAGGCAGGCAGGCAGGCAGGCAGGCAGGCAGGCTCAAAACAGCAGAAGTTGGCAAAGAATGCCATTCGCATTAAGAGAACAGTCAACTGTCGACCCTTCAGTAAACCTGAAAAAATTATTTCCTCATCACTGATACACATATGCGTGGTATTCACCAGTTCATTATTTGATTTAATATTGATGTATAACAAACCCAGTGTAACATACCTTGTGCAGCAATAATTTTATATTTTCCAGAATTGCATTCTTTATTATAAAGGGAAACCGTCTCGTTTCTGGAAACACCTCCTGTTACGTGTACATAAAGAATAGAGTTCAAGTAAATGAAATAATCTTGAAAAGAACTGCATTCGAAATGAAGTTTTCTGTTAGTGTCGGCAGTGTCTTCAAAGACATTAGGAAGAAACTAAATTACTTCGAGAGAAATATTCTCGCGTTAGACTGAAGAAGATAGTATTCTTTATTATATTCTACCTAGAATGCAAAAAAAGATATCTCACAAGACACCGTTTGAAACATAAGATCCCGAGAGCGCGTGTATTGGGAGAAACAAGTTTCACGTCCACGTTGGATCCAACAAGAGCATTAAGCTTGCAACCTACTTCATTTTGCTACAGCAACTTGTACTTCTCGAAAGGTACTTAGTTATCTCGCTATGTTTCACCAAGCCTTTCGAACTTCATTTTATTATTTTCATCACTACTATGATTGCAAATTACATACACACACACACACACAAAAAAAAATCTTGGCTCCAACCAAGGCCAAAGATGATCCTACTTCGACACCTGAAAGCACTTTTGCAAACGTCCTTAAACAACGGACAAACTTTGCGACCTTATTCCGCAATTTTCAATCCCTCGCTGATGGAGACACGGTGCTTTCGAGAAAGAACATAATGGGACAAATAAACACAGAAGTGCAGAGAAAGTTACGTTGCTGTTATTTCGCGAAGTGGATAGAGATGTCACAGCAGCCAGGTGAAATGGAAGGAGTAAGATTATAAGGCCAGATTGAAGACCTTATACACCGAAGCCACCATAGCTTGGACACACCGCACCCGGGAAATGTACGTTCGCCGTGAAATAAAAACTCTACATGGCTCAAATATAACAGAAAAAGTGCGCGCGAGGTGATCTTGATAAAATGTACAGGATAATTTATTCCACCAGTGGCTCGGGTTAATGACGCGCAGCTGTATTCCGGACACTGATTACCCAAACGACACGCCTCGAACAAATTATTAAACGAATTGAATACACGGGGTCTGGAAACGGTATAACTCATTAAGTTTCGCACTGCAGTAAAATAGATAGAAAGTTTCTGTTTCATATTCTAGATATTACATTTTTTTTATTCCAACGCATAATATAAAGTTGCCGAGGGGACCGAAGAAGGAGTTATTGCTGAACCGCTTCGGCTCTTCTTTTCTCTGTTTTCCGCAGGGTACTTTTTCATGAAATGGTATAGTGATAAGAACTCATCTTCTCAGTGAAACTCAAATAGGTGTACCACAGAGCATTAAAATATATCAATAAATAATAATAATAATAATAATAATAATAATAATAATAATAATAATAATAATAATAATAATAATAATAATAATAATAATAATAATAGTAATAATAATAATAATAATAATAATAATAATAATAGTAATAATAATAATAATAATAATAATAATAATAATAATAATAATAATAATAATCGATATGAAGACCTGCTTGATACGACGCGACGAATGGACATCTATGAAACTTGTCTGGAAGCTTTCGTCCCATAATTTTGCTGTTAGTGGTGGCTTTCGAAGCGTGGCGCACATTTCATTACGCTCAGAAACAAACTGTTATCGCACTGGGCACGCATCACTGCATATAACTTTTTTTTTCTGTGGTTTAGCTTCTTGCGCGGCTATCACAACACAAAGGCATCGTGTCAAGTATATGTGCGACTTGAAGCCATTGTACAATTGTCTGTGCCTGTTAACTTTACGCTACACAAGGAACCCGCCGCGGTGGCCTAGCGGCTGTGGTGCTGCCCTCACAAACACGAGGTCGCGGAATCGCATCCCGGCCACGGCTGCCGCATTTAGCTGGGGGCGAAATCCAAACACGCCCGTGGACCGTGCATTGGGGCCACGTTAAATGTCCCCCGGTAGTTCAAATTATTCCGGACTCCGCCTCTACGGCGTGCCGCATAATCGAATCGTACTTTTGGCACGTAATAGCCCAGAATTCAATTACGCTACAAAAAAGCTTATTTTTCACTAACGAGCTAACTCACTGGTGTTCAGCTACGTTCACTGAATTCTTTTTGCTAGTTTTAATCAGCCCTTGCACTTCGAGCATCAAGCGGAATCGGAGTGCTTTTCTTACGTCAAGTTCGCATCTCGTGGTTATTGGATGCATGAAAACATGTGAGTGTTTCTTTGCAAATGCTAGCGATTTTTTTTTTTGCTCGAGCTATCTGATATGTCACCGGGGGCGTCCCTTTTGTTGAATTCCATTTTTCACTGCCTTTTTGGCATTATAAAGGAACGAAACCGAAACCGAGGCGGGCACTTGTCTTTTCAGTGCTGTCTTGACGAGAAACTAAGAAGTAGCGTTTGGCGTGAGGCATACGAGAATCGATGGTGCGCTATGTTCTTGCACTTAAGACGCTTTCATTTTTTTATCCGAGCTTCCTCAAAAGAGCAGATGGACATCCCCCGTTAAGTAAGTTTTGTTGTACGTCACCCGGCTAGTTGCTTTTACGCCATTGTTGCAGTCCTTGCCCAGCTGAGATCTGGATTTTATCAGCAAAGCGTAAGCTCTCTTGCCCGAACCAATTCACATCGTGAGATGTGCATAAATTTGAACAGATTGAATTAGAATAGCAGCATTACGCTCACCCTAGACAGAAAGGGCGATTACAATATCCCGCAATAATAAAAATGTACGGTCTTATCTTTTGAACCACTGAATATTAAATCATACTGAGATACGTACTTTCAATTTGTTTGAACATTTCGTTTATTACATACTTTCGTTTTACTATGCCATGACCCATGTAGCGTTCCAGTATAGCGTCACGTCAGCAACAATGACTACACAACTCAGCCAATCATCTCCAAAGAATGAATGAGCCGCCCAAGTTTTTTTCCCTAATTTATTTCGTTTGCATCTTAATGGGCGCCCACCCTGGCTGGATATCGGAACCAAATCCTCGGGCTTCTCAGCAGTACGCAATATCCACTAAGGTACCACGACTTGTAAAACTGGGTCAAAATGGCTCTCGTCCCGACGTTAATCAGAGTCAGAGCTCTATTCCTGCCGGTTAAAAGAAACGAGCTTTTCATTGTTTCATTTTCATTTTTCAACGTACCTTCCGAAGTCAATGCGGGATTAATTTTCTGCCTCTGTCTTATCTAGAACAAAAGATCGGGGAGCAGAGGTCAACCTTCTCTTGATCAACATATTTTCTTTTTCCTCGTGGTGTTCTGCAGGCAATCGTTGCGAGAAACCTGTACCAGTGTATTCGATGCAATGAGAAGAGCATTATCGAGAAATGAGCATAATTTGACGATGCCGGTTCCGGGTAAAAGTTACTCTTAACCGCCGTGACGCACATTGAAATTAAGATTGTCTACAGCGCGTGTACCGCCAAGGTGCGCCACGAAGTGAGACAGCGGAGCGGCGGCGCGACGAATTTCACAAAACATGGACTTGCTATTCACAACTTGTGAGGCAGGTTTAGTTCGGGAGCTCCTTCTTAAACAGATGCCAGAATAGAAATAGATTTTCTCGGCGATCACTTCAGCGATTTTGGTGAGGTTTGTCTTGTATTTCAAGGAAGTTGACGGAAGTAAATTTTCGCTTTCTGGGAGTCTTTATTGTTTTTTTCAATTCATGAAAATCTCAAGGCTGAAAAATATCCATATGTCTAGTTTGCAACCTTGTAACACAGTAATCGAAACCAGGGAATACGTCTAAAGCGCTCAATATTTAAGTATTATACGGCGCTTTTAATATACGGCACTAAAGCGAGTTCGAGTCCTGCAGAGCCCTTGTAGAACATTACAACAATTTCGCGTAAGATGCAGATTCATATAGCACATTTGTCCGCTTTAGGTGCTCTAACAGATGAGGTTCACAGAAATGCGACGTCTTTTTTTTTGTTGCAGAGTTACGAATTTGTGTCCTTCGTGCTTCTTCTTGCTTCGATTGCTGAGCTAGTCTTTTTGCTGAAAACGCCACCGGCTAAAACAGCGAATTCGCCTTCTTTATAGGCCTGCAGTACACTTAGCACACGGTTTACTAAGTAGCCCACCCCGCGTTCTACAGGGAGCCAAGCTGTTGTTTGTTTAGATCGGTTAAGAATGTCCGCACCTTGAGCGACACAGTTGCGGACTTCGTCTTCGGAAGCAAAATGTAAAATCTGCCGGACGTAGGAAATTAGACCTTCTTGTGTAGCTTTGCCTTGTACGGCAAATTTTGGTCCAAGGCCTAGAACTCGACGTAAGCAATTCGGCAGATGCACTTGTTAGGAAAATGTACCCTTAAGGCCAGGTGCATTTTGCGAATGAGGGGTTAAGAGTCGTTAAGAATGAAAGTTTATCCCTGTTCAGTCTTAAGTGAGTGGCTCTAAAGAACAATTCAGAAACTGACAGAACGCAGGGGTAATTGTAGATCGCCGGGAAAGGCCTTCGCCATGCGCTGAACACAGGCTACGACGATGGTGTCGATTATGCAGAAAAGGAACGCGCAATCAATCTATATTTGTATGGTACTTGTTTTTTAAAACACGTTCATTATTTCGAAGGAAGACGAACAAGTGGACCGTCGGGGTGGCTCTGTGACTCTGGCGTTTCTGATGCAATGCAAAAGAAATTATGGGGTTTTACGTGCCAAAACCACTTTCTGATTATGAGGCACGTCGTAGTGGAGGGCTCCGTAAATTTCGACCACCTGGGGTTCTTTAACGTGCACCTAAATCTAAGTACACGGGTGTTTTCGCATTTTGCCCCCATCGAAATGCGGCCGCCGTGGCCGGGATTCGATCCCGCGACCTCGTGCTCAGCAGCCCAACACCATAGCCACTGAGCAACCACGGCGGGTAATGCAATGCATGAGGCGTCAGGTTTAATTTCCACCTCCGGAGGCAGCATACACAATTTCGAACACATCTGTGCTTAGATTTTAGGGCTCACCGAAAGCGAAAGGGTGGCTGATAATAATAAGATGAATTTTGCGATACGACGTCGCTCATAGGCCGCGTGTTGGCGGCGGACGTTAATCACTTCAATGTGATTGGATTTGAAAAAAGAATTGTTAATTGATGCAAAAATTTTCGAAGACCTCAGAATTCAATTACCTTAAAAAAAGGTACTGTCACTAACGAACTAACTAGCCCGTTTTCAGCTATGTTCACTGACTTCATTTTGTTACATTTAATGAGCTCTTGCACTTCGAGTATCAAGCGGGATGAGAGTTATGTTTTTTTTACATAACGTTCGGATCTCTTTATAAGAACTTCTTATAAAAGAGGCCCATCTTATCGACGTTGAAGACGCCTTCTGCAAAGTAGTGGTGCCGCGGCATCAGCAGCCGCCGCCGCCCATTGAAGAATGAAGTTGGTACTGTATGTGCGCATTCATGCATATTCAAACATTTTTAACCGGCACTGAGAAGACGCATGAATGGAACCAGACGCGCACACTACAATTTGCTAGACTTCCACATCAGTTGCGCGCACAAAACCGGGCCGGCACGTGATGGCCACGGCGGTGCGTAGCAGGCAGCTGGCAGCCATTGTGACCGCATCGCTAACGAGGTTGCTTGAATGCACACAAAGAAATTTGCATTTAAAATGAGCAAGGTCATTGTTGTAATGAACTGCACGCACACAGGACGCGACGCGGTAGTACGAGGCAGTACGAGCAGTAAGAGCGCTATACTGACGGGAACGGACGGCTGCAACTAATGGTTTGTTGTAAGCGTTCTTTCTTGGAAATGGTATTTTTTTTTTTGGCATTCAACGTTTTGGCGCGCACGATTGCTTCACTTAGTCAGCTTGTTTGGCTTTCCACCGTCAAACTCTTCCAAAGTCTTTTTTTTTATTGATATGATATAAGGAGATGTTGGCGCGCAATTTAAGGCGCCGGCTACTCCTTATCTCTTGGGTGGTTCCGTCATACATCATTCAGGGTTCACGGTTACATATCAAATAATCATTTCACACAAGCACCAGGACTTATAAAGCAACGTTTCCACAGGAAGACTATGGCAAATGTCTCCACACCTATGTAGTCGAAAGTCTCAAAAGTAGAAACGATACTGTCGCCTAATAACACATTTTCTAGTCAGCGGGTCAGCGGGTACATACAATATACATGGCAAAGAGTCTCCACACGTATGTAGTCGAAAGTCTCAAAAGTACAAACGATACTGTCGCCTAATAACACATTGTCTAGTCAGCGGGTGGTATATACATCGTGTAGATATATTAGCACCTACAGTCACAACAGAGCAGTCAACATAACATAATTCCCAAACAGATGGATATATAGAGTCACATTGAAATGAACAGAACAATGAAAGCACTAATAACGTCCAGTGATGCCGCTGTCTTCAAAAAAAGTCTTTAGTGCTTTTAAAGCGCTCTTCTGCAAGGCCGTTGTTGGCCAAGGGCCCAAAAGTTTCCTTAAACTGAAAGGTCTGCGGTCTAATTTACTTAGCGCTGATTTAAGTCGGCGTCTTGGTGTGTCGTGATGTGGGCAATCTAGAAGGAGCTGATATATATCTTCATCTACAAATCCACAATCACATTCGGGGGTTTCCGCTCGGCTAATTCTGTGTAAGAAATGCTTTGTGTAGGAAGTGCCTAGCCTTAATCGATGAATAAGCGTTTCCATAGTTCTATCTAATGACAATGAAAATTTGAATTCAATAAATGGATCAATATGATATAAGTCCGAGCTCTTAGAATTCTGGTCAAACCAAATGTTTCTAGACATGTTGAAATATGTTGTCCTTATAATGCAGCGTAATTCATTCTTTGATATTGGGAGCGGAGCCGTATCATCTTTCAGGTGCGCTTGTCGTGCTGCTTCATCGGCTGCTGTGTTGCCAGGAATGTTGCAATGCCCTGGTATCCACTGGAATGCTATTGCATGTTTCGCTTCGCTTGCCTTTGTGAGGTTTTTAAGTGTTTCATATATTATGCTGTCGCTGAATGTTTTCCCCTTTGTGCTGCAGAGTGATGTTAGAGCCGCCTGTGAATCGCTGAAAATTACCAATTTTTGCGCTTCTGTTACTGACAATATAAATTTTACGGCACATAAGATTGCGAACAGTTCAGCCGTTGTGGACGAAGTCGCACGAGATAACTCAAATGATTCTTGTTTGTTGAGGTGCGGTATAATGAATGATGAAGTTGAAGAGGTTGCTGTACTGGAGCCGTCTGTATAGACGTGTGTGTATCCTGAATACCGCATATATATCTGGTATAGTGCTAGTTGTTGAGCAGCTTGAATGAACATGTCTCTTTTGCTGAATATCCCTTCTACTGACAATTCGATTTTTGGAACTGCGAGCAGCCATGGAGGATATTCGATGTCTGAGTTCCAAAATTCGTTTCCTGGCAATATGTGAAGATCTTTTTGAATTTCTATATGAACATAACTTCTATCTCTTTTCATTATGTCTAGAGGCAATGGGTGGTTTTTATGCTGGGTTTGAAGACGGAAATAATGCCGGCATGTTTCTGTAGTTCGCATAACTGGAAATGGTGATTGGCGAGCCTCAGCTATTACAAGAGAACTCGAAGTCGCTCGTGGAACTCCTAGACATAGCCGTAGTCCTCTAGCTAAAAGTCTTTGAAGTCTCTCTTCTGACGTGTGGGAAAGTCCGTGTAAGATGGGCGCGGAATATGCAATTTTTTGTCGTATTAATGCATTGTAAACAGTCAGCATGGACGATACTGATCCGCCCCATGATGTGCCTGCAAGTCTGCGAAGTAGTCACTATGGCATTGACCTCGTTTTCGAGTTTCTTTAAGTGGGGTGCCCAGGATAGCTGCCTATCAAGTATTATGCCAAGAAATCGATGCTGTGTGACAATCATTAGAGGGTGTCCTTCCAGATTAAGAGTGAAATTTTTTAACTGCCTCCGAGTGAAGGGCAATACAGCAGTCTTTGCGTGTGATAGTACCATTCCTCTTTCTCTCAAAAATTGGTTGATGATATTTATGCCGTCTTGCAATGCCAGCTGGAGTAGTTGAGCTTTAGACCCAGATGTCCAAATACACACATCATCTGCATACAGTGAAAACTTTAACTGTGATGGCAGTCTTCGCGTTAAATCAGCCATGACGCAGTTAAAAAGGAAGAGGCTGAGTACGCTTCCCTGTGGTACTCCCTGTTTGACAATATGTTCAGCACTCTTTCCTTCACCCGTCTGAACAAATATTTTGCGACCTGATAAAAATTCAGAAATCCATCGCAAGGACCTGCCAGACAGACCAAGTTCCAACATGCTTAGCAGAACATGAACGTGACTAACGGTGTCAAATGCCATCTTGATGTCTAGGAATACTGCTATAGTCATGTTTCCACGTGCACGCTCGTGCTCCACACAGGTTACTGTATCTAATATTGCATCCATTGTGCATCTATGTTTTCTAAAACCTACTAAGTAGTTGGACAACACCTTCGTTTCATTACACCACCATTGAAGTCGCGCGTCAATCATTTTCTCCATTACTTTGCATAAACAACTTGTCAAAGTAACGGCGCGGAAGGATTCAAGGCACAAGGGCGTCTTACCAGGTTTTAAAATTGGTATGATTCGAGCGACTTTCCAAGAGTCAGGTACAGTTTCCTCTATCCATAAGTTATTATAGATGTCTAAGAGCGCATTTGTACCTGTCGGTCCGAGGTTTCTTAGCATATTGTACGTAATGCCGTCCGGCCCAGCAGCGGACTTTTGGCGACATGAGGCAATTGCACATTGGAGCTCGCTTAATGTGAAAGTGTGATCTAATTGAGGATGTTGGGCCCAGTAGCAAGCAGTAATCTTTCGCTTAGCCAACTCTACTGAAATATCAAATTCTGCACATTGTGATGAAAAAGCAGATCTGGAAGTAAGCTCACAAAATTCATCTGCAACTATTATTTCACACGTGTCCCGGGCTACAGCGAGAGCACGAAATGGGAAGCTTTGTGTTACAGGTCCGCTTAAAGAACGAATTACTAGAAAAATTCGTGGGACAGCCGTGTGAGGAGACAGCGTGCCGCAGAAATCGCGCCAGCGCCGTTTGCCTAAGCTTTCCATTCGTCTGCGCATTACATTGTGTATTTTCTGAGCGCTTCTGTATGCTTCTAAACTTCCACTCCGTCGGTAAGCTCTTTCGGATCGGCGTCGGATGGCTCTTAGGTGTTCATATTCTCCGTCAACTGCAGCATAATCTTTTGGTATTGGGACCTTCTTTGTGCATATGTTCATATTATCCTGCAAAAATTCTGTAAATTCTTCCACTGTTGCATGTTGGTTAATTTGATCCGTTAGGCGGTACCGAAAAGCTTGCCAGTTGGTTAGTCTGCTGTAACGCCTGATATCATAGTGCATGCTAGGGTGGTTAACAAGAATGGGAAAATGATCACTTCCGCGCGTTTCCATATCTGTTGTCCATCCCACACCATTCACTAGATCATGTGAACACAGGGTAACAACTATGCAGCTTGAGTAATTATATCCACGAAGGAATGTTGGCGACCCATCGTTTAAAACAGTCAAGTTGCATTTATCTATGGCGCACTCAATAACATTACCCCGTGCATCACAATGATCACTGCCCCAGATGATGTTGTGTGCGTTGAAGTCGCCACATATAAATACATTAGAATGAGCTATATTGAAGATATCCACTAGCGCTTCTACTGAAATCCGGTTTGAAGGTTGTAGATATAGATTAATCACTGTTATACAGAGCTTGCCAAAGGATACTTTACATGCGATGAATTCCGGGAAATCTGAATCACTGGACTGAATTTGATAAGATGGTAGGTCCTTTCTGACGCACAGGAGGACTCTGCTAACAGCACCTTGACGAGGAGTCTTATATATCACATAATTTGAGAGGCGAAAGTCGTCAGTGATTCCCGCCTCTTGAATGCAAAGTATTGGGAAGTTGTATTGCACAAGCAGTTTACGAAAGTCAGCGCACTTTCTTTGAAGACTGTTGGCATTCCACTGAAATATGGAGACATTTTTGTAGCGGTTATTCATGTAGTGCCTGCCGCAGTTTCGGCCCGGATTGTTGACACAACAGTGCTTCTAGAGGCAACAAGGCTTTTACTTCTAGTAGGTTGTTTGCTTCCGGCAAAGCAGATAGGATTGCCTTAAGAGCTGCGAAAAGCATTGGCAAAATCAGTTGTGTCACCGGTGCTGTGGTATGTTCGCTATTAGCTGGTGTTACTTCTGCTGTAGATGCGTAAGGTCGCTGAGAGAAACGTGTGCGAGTACTGGAGCTTTCTTGTGTATTACTTTCGGCCTGCTGTCGTCTGGGTTTCTGTAGCACTGATGCATAAGACTGGGCGCTTGACTGTGATCCTCTTGATTGGTCTCTTGGTTGCACTGTTGGTTGTTCTCTAGAGGAGGGATATCTTGTTGGTGCTCTTGGCTGTGGTGGTTCCGGTGCCCGCTGAGGTGGGTGATCTGGCACTGGATGAACAATCTCGAGGTTTGGTGCGGGTTCATTGCGTCGCGGTTGTCTTCCATGAATTAGTTCATGTCGACGCATTTGTGCCGCTGCTTTTTTCTGTGGGCAGCCTGAGAAGGAGGCGGCATGGTTCCCCGCACAGTTTGCACATTTAGGTTGAAGAAGTGACTTGCACTCCTTGTGGTCATGGTCTTCTGAGCAGATTTTGCATCTACGTGTGCTACGGCAGGTTTTCGCCATGTGCCCAAATCTCTGGCAATTATAGCAGCGAAGTGCGGGTCCTAGGTATTCCTCGACAGGGTGACTGGTGAAACCCAAGTAAATTCTTCCAGGAATAGGGCGGTCGTCTCTGAAAGTCAGGATTACCGTGTGAAGTGGACGTGACTTCACTGCTCCATCTTCTTGGCGGGAATACCTTATCTGTCTGCGTGCCGATATAACACCTGCGTCTTTCAAGAAGTCTAGGAGTTGATCGTCTGTGTACTGCAGAGGCACATGTTTTACTTTCCCAACGTTTCGCGTGTACGACTCTGGGATGAATGACTTGACTTCCAGGCCACCTACACTTGAGAGCATCAAAAGACGTTTCGCCAATGCTAAGGAAGCAACGCTGACACTGAAACTTCCATCTCTGGTCATCCTGTAAGACTGTACTTTTTCTTTGGAAGCAGAAACTATTTCGGCAGACACTCGGTTTGGATTTACTTGCCAAAAAGTAGTACCTTCACTTGTTGGGCGGAAGACAACCGGAATGCCTTCGGCTTGCTTTTTCTTATACGTGACCACAGTAAATGGTGCATCTTCACCCATCTCTTCTTCATCACTTAGCTCATAAGTCGATGTTCTATCATCGTACTTGCCGTCTTCTAGGCGAGGTTTCTTGGTATCGGCTTCACCATCAGCCATCATTCCTGAATTCGCTGAAGTTGATTCTGAGTTGGGGAGAACCAAACGTGCCGGCTTTATGAAGCTTTGTGACGCTTGCAAGGCTCCAGGCCTTTCATTACGGCCCGTAGCGTCATTCATATGGCTTGTTACGTTTGGACGAGAAAAAGGCTCGTGACGATGTTCTCGGCTTCCGACCACCGTAGCGGCAGGGTATTAGTCAGGTCTTCAAAAAAGAAATGTCGTACCTGTAAGGCGCCTGGCTCGTTGAATCTTCACCCGATGTCTTGTTAATCAATCGGCGTCAAAGGTAACCGTAAGTATCCAAAAAACCAGAAAACTCAGAGTACCACATAAAAACAGCGACTGAACAGATACACTTCTTCTTCTTCTTCTCTTCCAAAGTCTTCGTTTGTTAACACAGGTTAACTGCGTACAGCTGGCGCTACGCGTCGGGAGATAGGTAAATTTCGTCTCTGCAAAACGTACTTACAAACTATAGCGTGTAACACTTAAGAAAGAGCTTGTTCAGCGGACTCTCTGCTGTGTTACAGATCAATAAACTAGCCTGGGTTGCATCAGGATTGCCTGTGTACTTCGCGCTTGCTTGCAGACTTGCATCAGTTTCTACGTTTTTGTCATAAACACGCAAATCTACGAGGACAACGCGGAAAACACCACAAAAGCGCTTAAGCATATGATTTCGAAAAGGTAACGATCAAAATAAAACAATCCCACAAAACAGCAACACACGAGGGCAACGGGCATCAGTAATGCTGCGATAGCGCTCTCTAAGCAGACAGAGCTATTGTTTTGATGCCTCCTGATTACTTGTTATGTTCACGGTATACGCAGGCATTGCGTTCTCCCTATTATGCGTGCTCGTGTTCGTGTACTCTTGCGTAATGTAGGGCTGAGGAAACAAAGCAAAAATAAAGCCGGGAGAAATAAAGAATGACTCGCACACCAATTATTCATTAAAAGAAACGTTGCTTATATAATTCCCGTGATAGATTACTAGTAGTCAGCAACGTCTCGGTTAAGTTGGTTATACTATAACATGTAATTATGCAACCACAAAATAAAGTGAATGTTTAAAATAAATACTTAATGTCAGTCGTTGTAGTAATGGCAAGTGCAACAATGAAACCCTCACACTTACCTTGACAAATGTTCGCAATATTGTAGAATAGGAAAAGAGCATCCCGCAGCGCTTTAAATACGCCATCAAGAAAGAAAACCACGACAAATATTCAGAACTCGCAATTCTTGCGGGTGTAAAAAAGCGAGGAAGACAAGACCAAAATGCTTTTGGGATATATGAGCCACTAGGTTTCCACATTGCAAGATAAAGTACGAAATCACTTCTTTAGCGCAACGGCAAGACGTTCCTGAGGCAAGCTCGAGCAAGCGTCTGGCTCCTCGAACGCTCACTTTGCCTTCTACGTTTCTGAGTACGCGGTTTCCAATTCGCGTTTCTGCTCCGCCACACTGACGTCAGCTGACAAAGACGCGGCGACAGCAACTCCCGAGGGCACAAGGAAAAGCTACAAAGGTGACATTTTCCCGCGATCTCGCCTAGGGGAGCTAGCACTGCGACTATTTAAAGGGACGCTAGAAAGGCATCGTAAGTTAAGTTGTATTATTGAATGACACTTCTGCTCTCGCGAAATAACCACTCTTGCCGGTGAGGGGTAAGCTAATGATTACACAAAAACGCACAACAAAAGTGCAGATTCCAGGCTCTGAGGGAAGCCGCGTACGCACAGCTTTAATGATCCATCATGGCAAAATCCCACACTACGTCAAACGATGCAGTGCGGTTTCGCTGAAGAATGCATCACGCTTTCATCAAGCTTCTCTTGTGGAATCAAGTTCGAAGCCAACCACCGAACGTGTGATTTTATTTTACTGCCACACCAAGTATATCGACATTCAAAACAAATTTTCGCCGTCGGCGTCGCCGCGAGGGTCCACATATATTTAGGTATGCGTGCGGTGTGTACCTATCTATACGTGCTTGTTACATTGCCAATTCTGTTCAATTACTAATGTTGCAGAACAGGTGCAGCATTCATCACTAAATTGTTCCTAAGAGCTTTGAGAACGGCAATCCGCAAGGATATTTCGTGAAACAGAACACTCACGGCGCATGCCTTTCATATTCGATGTTCTCGGACTCATTAAAATGTGCGAAGCAGTATCGGTGTTTAAACCTGAACGTGACGTAATTTTACTGGAGTGGCTCCCTACGGGCAGTGTGGAGGCGCCTGTGAGATGTCATTACCGGCCCCACATGGTGCGATATAAAGCTTTTAAGGGCACCTGAAATTGTGATGTCGAGTCCGAGTTGATCCGACTCGCGTATAGTTACGAACGCTGTCCGAGAACTTCAGGCGCCACGCCAAACACTTGAAAGCGCAGTCAGTGCTTCACCCTTGGGGCGAAAGTAGATTTTTTTTTGTTTTAATGGGCGACAGCTTTCCACTCGGCGTAAACGTGCACGTCTGGAGTGGGCTCGCTACACGTCGAGACTGACTATAAACGGACGCATACGTGGGGAGGGAAGCGGCTATGAACGCTTCAGTTTAAAAGCCGGTGGTGGCGACTCCCTGAAGTTCCCGACAGGATCTCGCTGTGGAGTCGTAGATTTTTCCGGGCGTTTGCGCCAAATTTATTTAATTGTTTGTGAGTGGATAAGGTCTGGTTTATACTCTGACAGAAACAAAAGTGAACTAATAAACTTTCGATAACGTTTTCTAACACCAAAGGTGACCAAATACGCGCGCGCAAAAAAAGAAAGTCCCTTCGAATCAGTAACGTCACACCAAAGCGCTGGAGCTAAAAGTAGGTGCTAAATACATATAAAAAAATAAAAAAAAGATAAAAAGGAGAACTTCGGTCTTTGCAAATTTCCGCAACAATTACCCGTTTTTTTTCTTCAAATCTAATCACATTACGTTGGTTAACTACCGCCGCCAACACGCGGGCTATGAGCGACGTCCTAGAGGTGGATTCTCCGGATCATTATAAGTCATTTCTTCGCTTTCGATGAGCCCCGAAATCTTAGCACACACGTATTTTTGATTGTCAGTGCTGCCCCCGCAGGCTGGAATTGAATCCGACGCCTCATGCGTGGCATCAGAAACGCCGGAGCCACAGAGCCACCACGACAGCTCACTTGTTCACCTTCCTTCAAAATAATGAGCTTCTTCAAAAAAAGAAAACGTACAAGTATAAATTGATTGCGTGTTGTTTTTCAGCATAACCGTCACCATCATCGTCGTTTATGTCCAGTGTGTGGCGAAGGCCTTTCCCGACGATCTACAGTTACCCCTGCGTTGTGTCACCTTCTGGCCTGATCTTTAGTACTGTTCCTTTACGATCGAGCAGAGCTAAGCTTTCATTCTGAAAGACTCTTAACCTCCTCATTCGTAAAATGCATTTCATCTTAAGGGGGCATTTTCCTCAACAAGTGCATATGCCGAATGACGTACGCCGAGTGCTAGGCCTTGGACCAAAATACACCGTACGAGGCAAAACAAGGCCGCCAGAACTGCTGTTCTACATCCGGCAGACATTAAATTTCGCTCCCGCACGCGAAGTGCGGAACAGCGCTTCAAAAGGTGTGGACATTCTTAACACCTTTGCTCCCTGTAAAACGCGTGGTGCGGTACTTAGTACATGGTGTGTTATGTTTTTAAGTTAAACTCTTGCTTGGGCTAGTTGGTTCATGCTTGAATTAGTAAAGGCAAGGCGCAGAAGACCAGGACTCAAGAAGAACACAAACGACAGGACTGGTGCCACTGGTGAGCGGAGACGGCGATCAGGTTGACGCACAAAATGGCAAGATCGGTACGAAAGCTTTGATGAAAGAAAGGGCCCAATGGAAAAGAAATGTGCTCATGTAAAACTCTTGCTTGGGCTAGTTGGTTCATGTTGGCTTAGTTGGTTCAGCCCAAGCAACAGTTTTACTTGAGCATATTTCTTCTACATTGTGCCCTTTCTTTCAACTAAGCTTTCGCACCGATCCTGTCATTTTGTGCGTCAACCTGATCGCCGTCTCAGCTAGCCAGTGGCACCGGTCCTGTCGTTTGTGTTCTTCTTGAGTCCTGGTCTTCTGTGCCTTGCCTTTACTAATTCAAGCGTGTTATGTGTGCTGCAGGCCTATGTAAAAGGCGGGTACGCAGTTTTAGCTTGAGGTACTTCAAGCGCGAAGGCCAGACAAGCTATTGAAGGTCGAAGGAAGGACGAAGCTTATGAATTCGTAACTCTGCAGCAAAAAGAGTCATCACATTTCTGTGAACCTCACCTGTTAGATCACTTCAAGCGGAAAAATGCGCTATACGAATCTAAATCTTACGCGAAATTGTTCTAATGTTCTGCAAGGGCTCTGCAAGACACTGCTTTAGTGTGGCGTAGTAAAAGCGCTGTATAATACTTCAATTTTATGCTCTTTAGAGGTATTATCTGGGTCCGATTACTGCGTTACAAGGTTGCAAAGTAGATACACGAATATTTTTTAGTCTTGAAAGTTTCGTGAATTGAAAAATAAAAAGCTCCCAAAAAGCGAAAATTTACTTCCGTCAACTTCTCTTAAATACAAATAAAACCTCACCAAAATCGCTGCAGTGATTGCCGAGAACTATTCTTATGTTGCCATTTGTTTCGACAGCAGCTTCCGAACTAAACCTTCCTCCCAAGTTCTTAATCTAAAGTCGATGTTTTGTGAAATTCGTTGCGCCGCCGCTCCGCTGTCTCACTTCGTGGCCAAACTTGTCTGTGCACACGCTGTAGACAATCTTAACTTTAATGTGCGTGGCGGTGTATAAGAGTAACTTTTACCCCGATCCGAAATCGTCAAATTATGCGCATTTCTCGACAATGCTCTTCTCATTGCATGTAATACGCTGGCACGGGCTTCTCGCAAAGATTGCCTGCAGAACACCACGAGGAAAAAGAAAATATATTGCCCAAGAAAAGGTTGACCGCTGCTCATCTGTCTTTTGTTCTAGATAAGACAGAGTCAGAAAATTATGCATTGACTTCGTAAAGTGGTCAAATTGAAACAATGAAAAGGTAATTTCTTTTCTTTTAACCAGCAGGAATAGACTTCTTACTCCCATTAACGTCCGAAAGAGAACCATTTTCACCCAGTTTTACAAGTCGTGGTAGCTTAGAGGATATTGCGCTGCGAGGACAAGCCCAAGATTCGGGTTTAGATATCCAGCCAGGGTGGGCGCGTATTGCGATGAAAATGGTATAACTTAGAAAGAAATTGGGTGGGTCACCCATTCTGTGGAGATGTTTTTGTTGAGTTGTGCAGTAATTTTTCTTGACATTACATTATACTGCAACGCTACATAGGTCACGGTATAGTAAAACGAAGGTATATATTAAACTAAATGTTCAAATAAATAGCAAGCACGAACCTCAGTACGATTTAGGAGTCAGTGGTTCGAAAAATTAGCCTTTATATTTTCATCATTGCAGCATATCGTAATCACCCGTTCAGTCTAGCCGGAATGTAATTCTGCTATTCCAGCTCAATCTATTCAAATTTATGCGCATTTCACGATGTGAGCAGGTTCGGGCAAGAGAGCTTACACTTTGCTGATAAAATCCCTATCTCAGCTGCGCAAGGCCTGCAACAATGACGTAAAATCAACGAACTGGATGACGTACAACAAAGCTTCCGTAGCGGGGAATGTCTCTGCTCTTTTGAAGAAACATGGATAAACAATAAAAGTGCTTCAAGTGCAAGAACATTGCTCACCGTAGATTCTCGCCTGCCTCACGCCAAACGATACTGCTTAGTTTCTCGTGACGACAGCACTGAAAAGACAAGTGTCTGCTTCGGTTTCTGTTTTGTTTCTTTATAACGCCAAAAAGGCAGCTAAAAATAATTCAACAAAAGGGATGCCCGCCGAGAGATATGATATACTTCGAATAAAAAAAGATTACTAGCCATTGCAAGGAAACGTGGACGTATGTTCATGCAATACCCACGAGATGCGAACTTGACGTAAGAAAAAAGCTCTCGTCCCGCTTGATGCTCAAAGCTCAAAAACTAATTAAAACGAGCAAAAAAGTTGCCAGTGCACGTAGCTGAACACGAGAGTTCGTTAGTGACAAATAACCTTTCTTGTTGTGTAATTGATTTCTGAGCTATTACGTGCCAAATTCAGGATTCCATTATGAGGGCCGCCGTATATAAAATATAAGCCTTTTAAACGTATTTTCGTTCTTGCAAGCTTAGCGCTCTCATTAAAGTGTGAACCGCACTGTGTACAGCTCCCGTGTGCATTTACATATGCACGTGCCCTTTGCTTTTGCAGTGCACAAACGTTATATGTCAGCGGAAGAAGAAGCCGCGAAATCTGAGCATTGCGATCTCCGTGACAAGCAGCCTCTTATTCATCACTCTTTGCTGTCTACACCACACTACCGCCCGGAAGCCAGCCTTCTAAAAGAGACAAACGGTCCCAGGTGGGACGAGGCTATGATTCATGGCTAGTAAGGAACGCTAAACCCCGAACGCTGAGGTCGAGAGTTCCATATATTGGGTGCAACTTGATCGAAGCTGCAAGTCCGGCTGATGCTCCCATAAGTTCTGCGATACCTGAGCACAAGGTATCGTGTGGCTCGTTGCAGATGCGTGGCGTTCGCCTGAGAGGGCTGCTCTGCTACGGTAACAGTTGGCGTTGCAAATTGGGGATCGGCTTCGTCGTGAACACCCCATTATAATGCAAGAATCAATGCCAGATAATTATTTCTTGGGGTTTGTCAAGGGGAGGCGAAAATGAACATATTGCATTATCTGCTATCCGCGAGAAATTAGCTCAAAAATATTTACCTCAATAAAAGCAAAAAGGAGCGGAAATGATTTCCATATTCTTTTGTTTGAAGGAAAATTTTCCGTGTTAAGGGCTGTGAGGTCTACTCTCTTAAAGTGGGACATGTTGGCATGACAACATACTTTTGCTTTGCACAAACGTTGTATGTCTTTAATGCCAAGATGAGCCCTGCCAAATATAAGGTGCCGCATTAAAATGGACATCCGATAAGAACATGCTATCAATGCCGGGTTCACTTGCTCGACCTGGCGGTCACGTTCTTGTTCAAGCGGAAGTCAAACGAGCTCGTGTAGATAAATTTATATTGGTGTTGAAAAACTTTTATTGTTCAAAGTTATTTGGGAGCCCTCTAGTTTTACCGCGGTCTCTTTCAGAAGTCATTCGGCTGCTTCCGGATTTAAATCGTAGGTTATCAGTCAATTAAATAATTAATAAATAAACGAAAATAGACAATAAACGTACAAGAAACCAATCAGCAAATCGTCATACAGCTGCAGGCGCTTCTCAATGGTTGCGTATTTTTATCTGTCGAGCTATGTGCAGGTTACTCAACTGCTCAGTTCATTGTACACATAGTTAAAACTGCAGAAATGGCGACGGGAACCAGAACGTATTTGAGATTGGCCAGTTGTGTGATCACTGCACTATGTGCCTCTTCTCAAGGAAGGCACAGACGCTTTCTTTGGGCGTAATGAAGACTGCCTCCATTGCGACGCCCCTCAGTATATAAATTTATACGTTCACTATAGTGCATACGATAAACCAGGGCTGATCATTTAACCTTGTTGAACGACAACGCATGCTTCCTCAACGTTGCTCATACCGCGGAGAAAACTACGACAGCAGTCGTGGCACGAAGATGACAAACTTCCCGCAATCACGAAGTAGTGCCTTTTCTTCAAAATTCACAGACCTATGGAAGCCATTTGTCTGCACACACACAAACCTGACACCTAATTTAGGATACGTCTACCACATTATGTTCACATAAATGCACCTGCCGCAGGCTATCCACATAAATACGTCTGCCACACACTCTCCGCACTACGCTCGCCAAATATATGCAACAACTTCTTACATTATGTGCTTGACTGGGCCCATAGTCGTCAACAATTACATGGTACTGAATGAGCTCATACCTTGCTCGTGGTCCTGTAGCTTCGAGCAACTAAACGAAGTTTCCAGAGAGACATCGCCCCAGGGAACTTAGAGTGGAGCTTCGAAAGATTGGCCGTAATCTGCTGAAATAATTAAAAAATAACAAACTCCTCTTAGCATCACCATCCAAAACACACAGTATCAAAGAAGCTGGGCTAATCAGCCAAGTACAAGTACCTTCGGTATCCGATGGGAATAGACCTGGAAATGCAGTTTGTGAATTATGGGGCGAATAGCCCAACCTGTTTCATAGCTATTGTGGACACCGCGAAGCCCTCTCGTCTCGAACTTGAGAGCTCACTAAAACATACTACATCCTCCTACTGCACCTCGGAGAGCTCTACGACTGCCACGCAAGAGCTGCGCCTTGCACACTATTTGGCCCCAGTTCGTGATCCGAGCAAAACACGCCCCAACGCAAGGCGCATCCCGCGACCACCGAAACACTTCAGGCACGGGGCGCGTTTGGCGTTAAGTTTTCGCCAAATCAAAATTTTCCTAATGTGGAAAATACCGATAAGCGAGAAACCTCATGAATGAGTACCGGAATGGCTAGCTCAGAAGTGACACTTTTTGTTTTAGGGAACGAAAAGGTCTCTGTCGCACTCCTGTAGTATGTTTGCGTGCGAAGCTTCAGTTATTTAGGCGCATGAACTGCGACAACGTATGCGCTATTACTGGAAGCCATGTCTCTCTTACCATTTCATCTAAGCGGTGCGTGATGTGTGTTATCGTCTGCGCTGACTTCTTTACGCCGTCTGTTGCAGAGAGCATGTAATCAACGACTGCCAGAGAAGCCACGTCACGTGGACGTCCGGTCGAACTGGAATTGGAGCGGCCATTGGAATAAGCGGCACGCACTCACGATCTGCCATTGGAACAGAACTGCTCCGTAATGGGCAGTAACTTTTGATCGAGGAGCGCTCCAGATCTGACATTGGGAATTCAGGACTAGAAAGCATCGTGCTTTGCGCTAGGTTTCTAACAAGTAAAACCAAGTCTCTGCATTACTGGTGCAGTTTTGCCTCGCAAACCGACAGGAACCTTGGCATGACAACCCCGAGTATGCTCAAATGATGGTTACATTTTGTGTCCGTGCAAATAGTCATACGAAAGTGAAAGTCGTGGGACCAATTTCACTTAGGTCGAGCGCCTCTAACTCTCGCAGGTTGCTGTTATCTGTTATTTATCTGCGGGGTACAAAGACCGATCATTAGTCCGAGGCAGGTGCTTACCGAATGCCCCTGCTTACGCTGCTCCATTGCAGATATATTTCGCGCAGCTTTGGATATTTCTAATGAAACCGTTCAAAGATTCAGTAATGCCAGCTTAATGACATCTTGCGAACACTGAGAACGCTGACCAGAGTTTTCAATGGGTCGTTAGTTCATAGGAAAATGCTTCACACTGTTAAGCAGAGGCATGCAGCTTTGCCCTAATGAAAGAAACGATCTACTTCGTTTGAACTAGGAGCAGACTGCATGCAAAGAACATATGTGTAAATAATTCGTATACAAACGCACGTTACTTGCTTGTGCGCGATGCTGTGCGAGATAAACGTTTTCTCCATAGTGGAGCCATGACGAAAGCTATGGCATCTTGGACATTAGGTACCATGGAAGAGCGATTTCCACCAGACCATGTCTTGCTGCAATAGTTTGCGGAGAACATGTGAATTGCGTTTATGAAATGTAGCTTGCAGAGACAATAGACAGTATGAACCATTACAAGTTGCAATTACCTCCCCTAATATGTTGTGGGTAAGAATAAAAGAACGGCGTAACATACAGAGGACGATAACAGGGCAGGGAAAAAGGATAGTTGTTCGGAACCACTGGCAGCGTCAACTCCCTCCCGTGGTTTGAGCTCGTGATGACACCGCTTAAATTAGTCAGCCCAGGCCAGACGCTCGGCCTGCCGCTTCTTCGGTTCTGTTGCAGGGTACGTGCAGCCGCAATTTCCGAAGCAACTGGAGCAGAAGCTCTCCAGCTGCTCCTGTCGCAGCCGCAACGCAGAGAACAAGCGGATAAAAGTTAAGTTGCATTGTTCTGGCCTCCTCCACTGTGGCTTTTCGTTATAGCTATGCCTCAGAAGCATATGGGCCAACTGTTCTCTGAGCCACTGTGACACATGCACGTGTCGGTCAAGTGAGTCTGAAGCGTAGACGCGATGCAATACCAATGTGGTAAATCTCGGCCGGCACTACTCGTTGTATGCAAATTCCAACACGAATGCAATAATCCTAACTAGAACATTAAAAACCTGAACACCTTTGTAAGTATGTTCTGACGGCGGCATATAGTCAATCATTGATTATTATGACTACACATTAGTAATGGGGGCCCATAGCAGGAGGAAGTCACAAAGCTACAAATCGATTACGGGGGCTTTTTGTTATATTACCAAGAAAAAGCAATACTGTGTACACACAACAAATATTTATGTGAAGTTCTCAGTGACACAACTATATTAAACATTTTGATTTGTGAGTATAAATATCTCCATGAACCTGAACGGTTAGAGACGGTACCGGAAAGTAGCAGTTATCTCAAGAACAAGGACAATGTTTTTTGTTATTTCTTAGATGTATGTACATCAAAGGGAATTCCGTTATGAAATGAGTGAATAACGGTTCATTTTTGTAAAATTAACAGGTACGTTTGGCAAGAGAAGTTTGTTACGGTATCAACATTCAACTTCCTTCTGAAATAAATCAGTGATTTGCACTTTCCCGTTTAAATCAATATCATTTATTCATTTAATAAATTAATATATTTATTTCAACATTTCCGTCTGTTTACACTTCTCCGCCATATTGGTTGTAAGAGAAGAAAGTAATGCCCAATATACTTTCGTCATTCCTATTATAAGCTCTCATAGTTATGTATGAGGTAATCTAACGCACATAATGATTCATTTCCATAGTTTTTCACGTACAATATACGCTCATTTAGTTGAGTTTTCGTGCACCGGAATCCACATATTTCTCTTAAGAAAAAAAGCTACCTTAAAAAATGTGGGGTGTTTATCTTTCATTTCACGTGATTGTCAGCAAACCTTTTGAAGGCCTTGAAATTCCGAGATGCAGCCTTCGGAACCATTTTAAATTCAATGCAGTTTTATATTCCCCAGCGAGCAGTTACGTACTAAAATCTAGAACAGCATCTACAGGCTTTTTTTTTAAACTTCCTTCATAAAAACCAATATACAGAACTGTACATATGTACCCAAAGCTGCGTTATTAAAATTAATGCAGTGAATACGTGGTTCTTTAAAACACAAAAAAATATCGATGTGTATAACCATAATACTTATTGGGCAGCTAATTTTCTAATACTTGCGAAACGTGTAGACATATCATATTAGGTGTTATAACAGTTGTCCAAATAAAGAAAACACGTCAATCAAAAAGGATATCAGAATTTCCACGTGCACAAAGTTCTGAAGAGAGCATAGTCGCGATGCACTCAAGTTAACTGAACATTGTATTCTGTAAAGTCTACGGTCTATGGTATTCATACCCGATATAAGCAGTCTAGCTTCAGGGGCTTGACCGTAATGTAGCTTAATTGCATCTCGATTGCACATGCACAATTCACTATTGTGTAGCCTTATGTCAATAGAACAAAATGTGTCATTATCGAAAATTCAACCATAACGCATTCGTTATGTAAAAAATAGGTTACCAGTGTCATTAGGCTCTGAGCGTGTGAAAATGAAGGACGCAGCTAGTTAATTGAACGCTTCCAAGCGTGGCAAAGTGTCCGGGTACGGCGGCGTCTGTGTGTGCATCGACCGACGCGCGTGAGGTGAACACAATGGGCATCCGCGAGAGAAGGAGGACTATTTTGGTGATTGGCGTGCTTGAAGAAAGGACGCTGCAGGCACCCGAGTTATGACACGTCGTTCATTTTCGTTAAGCGACGCTGTATCCACCGCGTAAGGGATGACATAAGAATTGTGCCTCTTTTGTCGCGTTTTTTTTTTCTTTTCTTCTTTAAAAGGAGCTGCCCCTACACACATAAATTTAGAACTTGGAAACAAAGCACAAAGACAAGGAGCCGAGCATGGTCTTATTAAAATTCTGCTTCCGATCATCCATCAAGCTTATTCCTTGTTCAGCGGTGAAAAATGAAAAGTACGCGTTTTTTTTTAGGAATATAATTAGGCGTGCTTTCCGACTTGGTTCAAGAGAATACATTCACGCAGAATAATAATAAATTTGATTTTATGTGAACCCGAAGAACTCTCTCGGCGTGCGAAAGCGCAAAAGCAAGAGTTTCCTCTATTTCAGACGCGAGCTTACATCTTGGTACACAATTTTACAATCCCCGCCCATTTTAATATTGCTGAAAAACCGCTATTGACAGCAAATGACAAAAGATGATGACCCAGTCTTTCCACGTTGTTCGGCTTCGTCCAAAAAGGACAAACTTGCAAATCACCGGATGCGTCGCCGGAGCTGGTGTACATCAGTTGGTTAAAGGGACACTAAAGTGAAAAATGATTTCTTCTGCATCAGTAAATTACCGTTCTACAACACCAAAAACATCACTCTTGCAACGATAAGACGTTTGGTAAGCCAGCAAAAGCGCAAGAACGAAATACGGGTGGCGACGCCTACTTAAGTTTCCGCACCTGGGGGCTGTGACGTCTTGGATTTTGATGGCATCTTCTAGGGCATACTAAATATATATATAGCGGTACAGATTGCCTACATTGTGTTCTAAAGGAACCAAATACTAAACATGGCAAGTTTCGGGAACCTTTATTCAGCCAACGCGGCCCAAATGCGAAAACATACTTTGGAATCCCTGACGTCACGATGACGTCCCGGCGCTGGGGTTTCGGCGCGAAATTGAAATACTGATACTTGGACCTCGATTTTCTCATCTAATAATCAAACTATATTTTGAAATGACTGCCTGCAGGGTTCTCAAACAATGCTTCATTAGTCTAAACTGATTTATTGTTTCGCTTTAGCGTCCCTTTAGGTCAGGTGAAACAATACTTGTTCGGCTAATGTTCCTTGTGATTTACCTTCGAAAATAAGGTTCATGTGTCCTTAAGTGTAATTCGCTGCTGCTTGTCGCACGGCAGACAAGTAATTAAAATACGCAATGCGCCGAAAAACACTGGACAATTTCTAAGACGATGCACTCACATATGCGCACGAGTCCATGCAGGCGCATGAAGGAAGAAGGCGCAAAAACATAAACAAATGTGTACACAAGCACGCAAATTGTTGTAAACAAGTAAAAATTTAGTGACCAACCTGCAGTCCAGGACTAACGCAACTAGATATAACTAAATAACGTATGATATTTCTACATAAGTATATTTATAAGAAACCTGAACGCGTATGAAATCATCTATGATATTAAGACACGTCTAACAGTGGACATGAAGATTTAACACGAAACTGAGTATCAATGAATTCAGAACAAGAGAAATACAGATATGCATCCGCAGTTCTTTAGAGCCGAAGTTTCTTGGCCTCTATTCAGGTGTTTGGTGTTCATCGTCGTTTTCTCGTCAGTTATGCATACATAGAGACCTCTTCTGGGCCACTGCGTAAATGATGGCTGCGGCCCTGCCGCATAGACGACTTGGGTCATTGGGTATGGGATCAAGATAGGCAACTTTCTGTTAGGTGCTGTCTGGCTTGTAGTACAAACAACTTTGATCACTCGGTATGTGCCCCTCAATATGTGCCCGAAGAGACAACCTTGGCCTTACGTATATATGTGCCCACTGTGTCTATGCCCATTCTTGGTCGACCCCCCAGAATGAACGTACGACCGTTACACAAGGGCCTATGAAGCCTTAAAGTTATTCACATGTATGTCGTTCTTCCTTGTGTGACTACATTTCTGTACAACATTTTTTCGCCAGAAGAGAGAGAGGGAGAGAGGGAAAGAAGCAAAGGCAGGTTGGTTATCTTTGTCCAGTTTGCTACCCTACACGCGGGGAGGGGGATGGTGAGTTTTCTCGCCAAGCTTCACGTACGTGACGCAGAGCGTTAACAGAAAGAAGCGTAGAGGCCGTGATTGGGCTATCCACCACGGCTGCTGCCTCGTTAACTCAAACAACCCGTACGTCATTTAGATTCCGGCATCGCACAGGAACGTCGTTTTTTCTTTGTCATTTATTCTAGCGACAAACGACGTTCAGCATCCGTGGTTTATTCTTATCGAAATATTCGAGGAACGCAATTCCCCAAGCGTTGTATTCATTTGTATACCCGGCCAAATGCGATCGCCGTGCAAGATCGCAGCTCGAAAAAAGGAAGCCGGTCGCTTGAGCTGGAATAATCATGCATACCATGGTGCTCTTTTTTTACGTAACATGTGCGATCTCAGAACTCAATAGATGAAAGCAGGTCATTTGTGAAACGTACTCAATATTCTCTCCAAAAGGAGCAAGGCTCGGTATGGTCCTTCTCGCACGTACTAAGGTCTGTAAACAAGATGGGCCATCTGCGGAACGTTCGCGCAGTTCTCGGGAAAACAGGTGAAGCCAACGCTGCGTCTGCTTTTCTTCCTTCGTTAAGCCTAAAAAGCACCCGCCGTGGTTGCTTAGTGGCTGTGGCGTTAAGCTGCTGTGCACGACGTCGCGGCATTGGATCCAGGACACGGTGGCCGGGATTCAATTACCCCACGTCGTGCATATGGGCGCATTTCGATGGGGCGAAATGCGAAAGCGTCCGTGTGCTTAGATTCAGGTGAACGTTAAAGAACCCCAGGTGGTCCAAATTATTCCACAGTCCCGTACTACGGCGGGCCTCATAATCAAGTCGTGGTTTTGGGCAATGTAAAAACTCCATTAATTACGCCTGAAAAAAAGAGGAAGAAATAATCTACGCCTGGCCGCTATAGTTTACCTGAACAGGGAAATTATCGACTGATTTGTGCAGACCCTTAATTCACGTTTTCATTCCACTTTTACATGAATCAGGCACGAATATTTTTTTCTTTCTTTCTTTGTCGATCGCAGGGTGCATTTGTTTTCTAACTTCTAGCAAACGAAACATCGTGGCCGCGCCGTGCCACAAGAATTGCAAACGAGGGCGTTCCCTTCAGGAAGCGTACTCTCAATGCACGACTGAGGCGTTATTACGAAACGTTGGGTTCCAAATTAATCAGCCGTACGTCGCTGCCGCGTATTTAGCGTTGTTGTTGTACTTTATTTTTTTTACTAACACGAATTTTGTCTTTACGTTTAAGGCAAGTTAGGAACACGAACAGGAGCGTTCTCACATTTCGTTTGCCCTTTAGGGTTGGCTCAGGAAACAGACAGTCTATCCCGTGCTTGCGACCAGGTCAGATATAACGCAGAGACTACACAAAAGACCAGAAGTCCAGAAACACTGGAATTTTTTGTTGCAATTTTGGAAAGCCTAATAGCGTTGTGCACGCTAATCTGCTTTTGCTACTGTTTTGCGAGTATAGGCGAAGAATTAGAGAGCTGCCAAACATTTGCTTCAATCAAGACATGTAGTGTACGGACGCCTAGAGAATATGGTGAATCACCTTTTCAAGTGATTTACCATGTAGACTTTTTCAAGCGCCCCCTCCCCCCCCCCCCCCTCAACTTGGGAGCCGAAAGTTTTGGAAGAAAATTTCCAGCGGCGAAGTAATCACCTTCGGTGCCCCGAGGCCGCGCGCGCGCATCGGCGAATTTTCGCGCGCTATGCGATTCCGCGTGTCACTACTAGATGGCGAACGCCATCTAGCAGTGGCATATAGTGTCCGCAGTCATCTAGTAGCGGCCTTTAGACGACACCGAAACAAATGGTTTGGTCTCGTGTGGGGGCCGCACCTCGTCAAAATTGTAAAATAAATGTATAGTGCTGCCCTTACACGAGTCTATACCGCCGTTAAAGCTCAATGTAACGAAACCCGATTTTACGAAGTTCCCGATCTAACGAAGAAATTAGCATTCCCTGGTAAGTGCCCATAAGGTTCGACGTTGTCATCAACCTGAACTGAGGAAACCACATTGCATTAAACGCGATTTAACGAAGTTTTTCCATAAATAAATGAGTAAAAAAAAGCGGTGGTTTCTTTGTAATTTTGACGCAGACGGGTTTTTCGTCGAACGTGTGCTCCAGCGCTATCGAGTTAAAACATCTAGGCACCGCAGTCGCGGCCGTAGCTCTTATTTTGACGAGGCTGCACGCCGCGCCCATGCACGGAACAATGGATTATGCAGTCGCTAGCGTTCTTACCCACCAGATGACGCTAGGGGTGGCGGTAGTTGGGCCGCCAACGCGAACTTTTTCCACGTGCAGACGTGGGTTAGCGGCACATGCAATGGTAGCTTTTGGATGTGGCTACGTAACAATTTTATATTCAGTTTCAAGATGTTCCAGTACGACCGAACGCGTTGCCGCCAAAGGAGAACTCCGCTTAGCACGAACGTGAGGAATTGTCAACGAACAATCGAGGCTCGCGAAAGACCAAGGGGGTTTCAACCTCTTAGTTCGACCTCTAGCGTCAAGACCCAGGTAACCAAGAGTATTAAGGGCCAAGTACGCTCGGGACTCGGATCTCTTTCGAAGGCTCTGTAGAAGGGCTCGACCGGCTATCGTCTCTTTGAGGCGGCCAATTTGCATCAGTAACCTTTGTGAAGCGACTAGGCTAAGAGGTCCCGATAGAGACTCAAAGTACTGCATTGTTAGGAGCAGTCTGCGGAACGCCAAGAGCCCTCCTTAGGCTCTTTCTGTGCAAACCCTCAAGTCGTTCCAGCTCTGATAGTGAGGGGGAAATTAAAGGGAGCTGGTACATTATTCGACTCATCACTAGTGCATCGTGCAGCCTGATCATTGAAGAAGGGTGGTTTCCCCATTGCTCACTTGCAACTCTACGGATCACATTGAGACGCGGAGATAGTGATGTCACAATAGAGTCCGCAGCTCGTCGCCACTGTAGGTGGTAGTCAATAATGACGCCCAAAAAGCGCTTGTGCTTCAATTGACGAAGACAAGATTGATCAAGGTCTATCTTCAGCCGCGCATACCGTCTTCCTCTACCTGGAAACATGATGAAGCCAGATTTTTCCACCAAGAGAGTCAACGCTACACCTTGAAGGTAATTTTGCACTGAAAGTAATGCCTGTCGAGCTATCAGAGCTAAACGCTTGTGTTGATATCCGCTTAACCAAATACAAATGTCATCCGCATATATCGACATATGGATATGCCTGCAATGTTTTGCACTTCAGCGGGAAGAATTTATGTATTTATGTATTTTAAGTGTCGCTACGGTGGAGCAATTGCCGGCAGCTACTGCAAGGCTAACCCCACCAGTAGCCTACAACCACTCAACTCAACTCAACAATGTAACAATTTTAGATTTCGAAGGACCGAAAAATATCTTACTCAGTTTTCCGAACTTCCAGGCTTAACGAAATAATTCGGGTGTGGTCATCACTTCGTTAAATAGAGTTTCGACTGCACCTGAATGTGCGAACATTGCGCGCGGTGTGCGTAATTATCGGTGCGCGTGGTGTGCGTAATGCTGTGCCCATTTGTGCCACTCGAGCTGTAACTGATAAGTGATGGGTCGTTCTCTTGCAGACAATTCGCCAGAAGGCACAACTGATAGCCGAGGATGGCGGGTTCTTTCATCTTAGTGTCGGGCTCTGATACGCCATCTCGAAGTGTGTTGAGCAGTTTTTTTCAGTGCGTAGTTGTGTAGGTTGTGTGGTGCTGTGGTAGACATTAAGCATTTGGTGCTGTGCAGCCGGCTTGTGCTTGATGCCGGGCAGGCTGTGTTTCTCACGCAATAGCATAACCTGCCACAATGACTGGTGAGCTTTCGCGCAACACCTAGTGTCTGGCTTATATACATTTATTTACCATATGTGTGTAATACCATTCGTGATAGGACATTTGCGTAACTGGGAAGCTTGTAAATGAGTAACAACTGCAATCAATTAGCTAGGGAACATCGACAATGTCAGCAATAAAACAAGACAACTCGACCCCAGCAGATGCACGCGCACTTTTGTGTTCGCTGAAGTAGCGAAGTGCGACGCTACAGCGACGGCAGAATATTATTTTGAAGGGAATAAAACATTGTAAGACTGCGCAAATAGTACACCTAGAAAGCAATTTTTGTCATATGCTGTCTAAAAGCGAGGAATTCTAATTGAATTCCAGATAATTATTGAGCGCAACTTGTCTGTCCCCTGCATTCGCTCGAGCAGTGACGTCTCTTCTCAGTAACCGCAACTCACCTACAGCGGAGTCATTTGTTATGGTCCTCAATTGCGTCGTACTCTATTCCTTGCGGCTATAACATTCCAAAGAAATGAGTATTCAACAATTTTTGACAATTATTTCTGGAAGAAAATACCAGGCACTATTCCGTTTGTATTGAATTCCGTTTGTTTGTATTGTTTACTGCACTGATCAGTGCAAACAAACACACACACACACACACACACACACACACACCCACACCCACACAAACACACACACACACACACACACACACACACACACACACACACACACACACACACACACACACACACACACACACACACACACACACACACGCACGCACGCACGCACGCACGCACGCACACACTCTCTCTCTTTTTCTCGGGAGGTAGGCCGCATTGTTAAAATCGAACAATCTTGACGGCCGACGGCGCCACAAAGTGTCTACTATGGTTTTCACAGGCGTCTAATCTATTTCCGTGCCTCAGCACTTCATTAAGGATTAGGTGTAACGTTCGGCCTCGGCGCGATATCCCAATCAGCTTTAGCTCGTTCGCATTCAGGCTGAAGCCTGGTGTCCGCTAAACCCCTTTACGCAATTTCCGTTCCCCGGCGTTTTGTAAGCGCGGTCAGCGAAGTCATTGTGGGCCGCTAGGTAATTTTAGTGAGAGCAGCATTTAAGCTCAACAGTTAGTTAGTCTACCGTGAATACACTTAAACGACGTTGATGTTATCGATGACCTCGCATAAATTCAAGCGCACTTGACGGTCTACAGGTCAAAATACGTTCCTACGCAAGAACTCTCCCCCCTACGCCCCCCTCCCCCCTTTTTCACTCAATCCTTAAGTCTTTGGCTTCTCCTGAACTCCATTCAATTGTCCGTGGCATTGGTAAAGCTGAAAAGGCAGATAAAAGCAAATGACATTGGATAATCTTGAAGATAAAAGTCGTTAGAGCGGTGTCAAACGTGTGTATACAAAATTCCTGCATACACCGTCTCACGAGTGCCCCTCAGCCATCCGGCAGAGGCAATGCATTGACGTTTCAATATTGGGGTCTCAGAGACGCTGTAGTGGGTGCCCCGGATTCTGTCCACCTCATGCTATTTTAATGCGATAGTGTTAAGGGCCCTATGTCGCAAGAAATGCGGTGTCGGAATTCGGCATCGGCGCTATAGGCATCCTGTCAGCGAACATTACCGTATATATTCCATACGGCACTGAAGTGGTTCTTCTATCACTAAAGTTTCCGATACCTTGTCCCGCATTCTTTACAAAATTTGTTCCTCGGAATTTTGAGAATGACAGCCCATAAACAAATGTTATGAAAAAAAAAAAACACCGACAGCACATTACTTTTATGTTAAATGTTCTCAGACTGAAACATTAATAGTGTGCAGCAACACCAGAAGATGGGCCCATGCAAGAAGCAGCGTTTCTACCAGAAAGCTCACCTTCGCGTATAGCGCTCGTCGCCAGCGCTTCGAGGTGAACATTACGGTTACATGAGCTGCAGTTGCCGGGAATATGACCGGAAAGGTGAGGAGCAGTCAGGGTTCTTTGAATGCTATCGCGTTCCGCACTTAAAGGCGAAGCCTAAGCGTCCTCCAAATAGTTACTAGCACCAAGATCTAACTTTAATGGTGTTTTCACATTCCACTCCTTTCTAGACGCGACTAAGCGAAATACGCATTCTTCTGGAGCGAGGTTAGAAGCCTGCAACATTTAAGGAATTGGCTACAGCCGCTCTTGGGCGAAAAGGAATCTTAGCGGCACAGAAGTACAAAAGTGCCACCGCTCAAAGGTAGTGCGTCCCGTCCTCAAGAGCCTGCAATATATCTCCAGGGGCCTAGAAGAAGCGCCATTGTCGCTTTGTGCCTCGATACGACGGATGGCGCAGGCATCCTTTCGCTGTCAGTTGCCGGTCGCTCAGCTGACCGGACGGAAAAGAGATAGCCCGTACTGCCTTTGACAAAGGCAAGACTATCGGGAAATAAGGTCGGTGCCTGCAGCCGGTTCCCCTCCCTCTCCTTCTTTCTCATTCGCAGATTCCGGAGTAAGCCGCTTGCCCGTTGCCGGTGATCCAGGAAATGAGAATTAGGACAGAGCAGTTGATGCCAAGCGCGACAGGGCGCAGGGTTAGTTTGAAGCACGTTGCTTGCCTTCCTTGTAATTCTTATTCGGTGAGAGCACGAAAGTTCTGGTGTCCGAACTTCGCCCACTTGCGAGTAACGCAATAACGTAAAGGAATACCATATAGCTCTGACTCCATCACTCTGAATGAAGAGGAGGAAAAGACAAAAGTATGCAGATCCCACGCACTGTGGGAATAGATGTGCGCGAAGCTTTCCGCGCTGGTTGTTTTGACTGAGGATAATTAGCGGTGATGTTGACGGCTAATGCTTAATTTCTTCAACGTATAGCCTAACACGAGAGTGGTGAGTTGATGTTAAACATTACCTTGCGTGCACCACTGCTGTTTGTCTGCGTAGTACACGGAACACACAGGGAGAGGTGTTTGCTTGAGGCGTTGTTATGTGGCATACTTTATAACTTCTGAGAGGGTTGAGCCTTGTCATTTCCTCACATGGCACAGCGAACTGTGGCAGACGTATTAAACTTGAATCGGATTATGGGGCTGTACATGCCAAAACCGCACTCCGATTATGAGGCACGCCGTAGTGGCGGATTGTGGATAAATTTTGACACCGTGATGTACATTAACGTGGCCCAAAATCTAAATGCACGTGCGTTTTCTATTTCGGTCCCGTGAAAATGCGACTGCCGCCGTTGGGATGAAATCCCCGACCTCTACAATGCCATAGCGGCAAAGCTGACGGGGCGGACGCAGAAGTGCTCATTTGACGGTCGACCGCTTCCGTAGTGTCGCAAGGACCCTGCGGTGCGCTTTAATTTATGCGACTCTGCTTCTGCACGCCGTGCATAATTTGTCCGCTTGATATATTTGCATGGCGCTTATTTTTCAGAAATAGCAGTAACGTACTGTACCGTACATTGGAACTTAAGCTTATCCTGTTGCCCCGCAACCGCTATAGTATAGTAGTGGGGTTTCTTTGCCTTCTCACTTAAACCTACCCCCTCTCTTATATGGGGCTTACTCTTCTCCTCCCTCTCCTTCTTCTCTTCTCCTCTCTACATTTCAATCTGCGTTCCCTCTGGCCTCGTACATTAGTGGAAAGCGAAGCGCTGCAGTTTTTGCAATGCTTCTGAGAGGAGTCACGGATAATTAAAGCTGTCAAGCGGCTAATGTGGCGAAGGCCAGGGAGCTCCAGAGAGTGTTGTGCACATTGGACGCGGTAGGGTGAAAACGAGCTTCTCTCGTCGCCTTTCCTCTCTTACTCGCGCCTGCCATCTATATACAAGCTCTGAACCTCCCGCGACGCGGTTTGCATGAAAGCAGCCCACAACAGCTGCAGCAGCAGTGGGAAAGTCGAAGGAAGAGACAAAGAAAGATTCGCTTTAAAACGCGCTCGTACACCCTTCTCCCCCTCCTTCCCGCCATACACAGGCATACACAAAGTACGGCTCGGAAAGAACTACGCGGCTATCCCGGGGAAAGCCGCATGCGGAGAAGCAACAAGGTGGGCGATCGGTCACAACTGTGCCAAGCATGTGAAGTCCTAATGTTTGCTGTGGCAGTGCAGTGAAGAAAATTATAAATCAAACTATTAGGTTTAACGTCCCTAAACAGCGCACGAAGAGCACCGTAGGAAGGAGCTCTGGATGAATTTCAACCACCTAGGGGATTCTATCGCGTGCAGCTGAACATGGGTGTACGTGCGTTTTTACATTCCTCTCCCGCTGAAATGCGGCCACCGCGGCAGGTGGCCGAACCCTCGACTTCGTTCTCAGCGGCAGGGCAATGTAGCCTTTGGGAAATCGCTGAGATAAAGCCTTTACATAGCAGGCCCACCAGACCCCCCCCCAACAAAAAGGTACTAGGGCCATACTTAGCGCGCACTGACCTGTTCGAGTTTTGCTATTGCTTTTTGGTGGACGATAAAGTAATATAATTGTTTTCCCCGTGCGAGTGTGTTAAGACCGCGAGATAACATGATTGTGCCTACATTGCTGTTGGTTTTGTACTGCATCACTGCGTCGTTTTCCTCCGCAATATTGCCCATACTGCTTGGACCTTCGGTCCACACTATGCACTAAAGATATCACAAACAAATAAAGTTGTACTTCTGGCACAACCGCGATTCACATTACATTTTTCTTGCCTGCTTTACTTCAGGAAAATACACGCAATGAGTCAAGGCTGGATCCATTATGCAGTGCAGGGCGTTATCACCCGAAGCGACAGATGGTTGCCGAGGCAGGGCATGAAGTCGCCGACATGTACACAGCGAGTGAAGCCGGAAATGCTTGCCATGGAGCAATTGGGCCGAGTGTAGGGGTCTTCAAGCAGGTAGTAAAGATAGTACTGGCAGTTTGCGTCCGTCTTTCGAAGGCGCCTGCGACGGCGGCATTAACATTGCAGGAACCCATCCCTTCGTGGCGGAGGAAGGGCTGCCGTAGGAACGATAGAAAGGCGAGGCCTCGGTGATGTCCACGCGCGCGTAGCCTAATTGCTTGCTCGTAAACGCTGTTCATTGGGACCATCGCCCGTAGCAAATAATCGCGTGCAGTCCAATGTGAAGCCTACTAGATAAGAAAAGGGGGCTGTTGCCGATCTACGCCGTATCCCTCGACTTTACGGTTCCGGATTTGGCCATCTGTACATTTGTTGTCGACACTGCGGCGCTAGAAAAAGCGGCTCATATCTGCGACAGGAAATTGACCGCACAAAACAAGAAGAAATGACAGAAACAAACAATGCAAAAAAAAAAACAATTATTGTGTGACCCGAATTTCCATTTGGAACGCCTGAGAAAAGGAAGGAAAAGAAACTTGCGCCGCTATTGGACTCCTTAGCAGCGCAATATTGTTCTAGTGCTTTAATGGACCTTCGGCTGTCACCCATCTGACGTGCGTAAAGTTAAGGGTATAGATTAGTAGTGCGATATACAAGGAAAATGGTGCGGCGCCCATACCCTGTGGCACATAATCAGTGATTCAATGTGTCTACTAGGCCAGGCAGCAATGCCTCAAATTGTGCATTCGGGCACATGACCAGTGGCATATATATATATATATATATATATATATATATATATATATATATATATACATGTATACATATATACATATATACATATCATCAGCCTGGTTACGCCCACTGGAGGGCAAAGGCCTCTCTTATACTTCTCCAACTGCCCCGGTCATGCGCTAATTGTGGCCATGTCGTCCCTGCAAACTTCTTAATCTCATCCACCCACCTAACTTCCTGCCGCCCCCTGCTACGCTTCCCTTCTCTTGGAATCGAATCCGTAACCCTTAAGGACCATCGGTTATCTTCCCTCCTCATTACATGTCCTGCCCATGCCCATTTCTTTTTCTTGATTTCAACTAAGATGTCATTAACTCGCGTTTGTTCCCTCACCCAATCTGCTCTTTTCTTATCTTTTAATGTTACAGCCATCATTCTTCTTTCCATAGTTCGTTGCGTCGTCCTCAATTTAAGTCGAACACTTTTCGTAAGCCTCCAGGTTTCTGCCATGAGGTGAGTACTGGTAAGATACAGCTGTTATACACTTTTCTCTTGAGGGATAATGGCAACCTGCTGTTCATGATCTGAGAATGCCTGAAAAATTCACCCCACCCCATTTATTTTCTTCTGACTATTTCAGCCTCATGATCGGATCCGCGGTCACTACCTGCCCTAAGTAGATGTATTCCCTTACCACTTCCAGTGCCTCGCTACCTATCGTAAACTGCTGTTCTCTTCCGAGACTGTTAAAAATTACTTTAGTTTTCTGCACATTAATTTTTAGACCCACCCTTCTGTTTTGTCTCTACAGGTCAGTGAGCATGCATTGCAATTGGTCCCCTGAGCCCGAGTTACTAAGCAAGACAGTACAATCAGCGAATCGCAAGTCACATTAATATATATATATATATATATATATATATATATATATATATATATAGATATATATATATGTCTGGCGAGCAAGCGACGTACAACGGAAAACGCCGGGAGGTAGCAAAAATAATTTCGCTTTAAAGTGGTCGTTTACTTTGCATTTTTAGATGTGCCTATTCAAACACTTAAGTGGTCAAAATCAATTCGTGTTGAGCCGTTGTAGAGCATTTCTGATTATTCGTGTTGTTTAGAGCTGTAGGTTTCATCAACCAATGAGCACAACAGCTTTAAATATTACGTAATTTGAACGCAAATAAACGAAATATTGTGAACGCCATCTGCTTGACCAGACATTACCATTTATTCTGCAATGCAGCTAACACAAAGGGAAGGTCATAACTACAGCAGAGCTAATCGATCTTCTTATGTCCTCACTTACAAGACTTGGTTCTAAAATGCAAGTACTGTAGTAACTAGTTGCTGTTTCTGCCACTCGCCAACAGGATGTAGCTAACTGAACCGAGGAAGAAGTTTTGGAGCAACTGTAATCATTAAACTGCCTCACTGTTCCTTTACGTCAAAAAGTATTGTTTACTCATCTTCTTTTCGCAGTCTTCGTCCTGACGAAGTGAATAATACATTACCTCCATCGAAGCGAACCTTGTAAGTTATACGAAGTTAACAAAGACCAGCTGCGCATCTCCACATAATTAAATTTGAGAACACTATGGCGGCTTCAGCAACTTCGTGAGTGCAGTGTTATTGGATTAACGGGAGGGTTTCGTTCGGTGGCCTTCCTTCATTGGACGCTGAAGTTTTTCTGACCTGATGACGAGCTCTTAAGCACTAAGCGAATTACATTATGGGAAGGGGCGTTGGCATTGTGCGTTGACTGGAGTGTCAGTCCGAAGAATTATTCAGTAATTCAAAGGCACAATAATAGATCGCGGAGATATTGGTCTAATACTATCGCGCACGACTAACCATCTTCACAAGCAGTTCTTACGTCAGTTAAGTCCATAAGAGCTAAAGAAAAGTCGGACTTTCGCCGTAAAGGCGAAGCACCGAAGGCGATAGCAACCGGTGCTTCGGATAGCGGCCGATTACACAGCTATACAAAGTAAGGATAGCAGTGTTATCGGCCGTCGAAACTCGTAAGCATTCACTTACTAACTAAATTACCAAGCATGGCCTCACGCACGCCCAAGCAAACATGAGCACACGTCTATCGATGACATCGGATACTCGCTGTCAAAATGCCAGTGTGAGGAAGGGCGACAGCAGCAGCGAGTGCATTGACCTTCGTGCTGCCTCTAGCTTGAACGCGAACTAAGTGCTAAGAACACAGCGCACACGAAGCTATCAGCACTCGGTGCACTCTGTCCCAACCGAAAATCGCTTTTGGTGCCTGCCGTGCGATGGAAGACGGTGCGCTTCCTCCCCGTCTGCCTCCCTTGCGCGCGCGAGGTCGAACCACCATCGTCTTGTCACCCTCGCACGCTTCCACTCACTTTTACAGCATACGGTGCGCGACCCTGCTGTTATCGCCCTTGGACTTCGGAGGGAAGTAAGTTGTTTGCCTTTTGTTTGCCTACCCTCTCTGACCTTATTTTTTTTCTCGTACTTTCCTAGATAATCCAACACCGGCAGCGAACTAGAGTTCTTGTGCAAGGGCAAAAATGGCGGGATGACTCATCGTGCGCCGCAATTTGCAAAATTTTTGCATTCCTGTCATTATTTTATACTGTTTGCGTCATCAATTCCTGGTACTTTCTGTTGCTTATGGGGAGGCTGTTATAATGAGACTGACGCGAACTACAGGGAGAAGGAAGAGGTGTTTAGCATCTAGTGCAATTCAAATGACTTTGCTTTGCGCGGCCGGCTAGGACGCAATACACATTCGAGAGTCAGTGTAAACACTGGATCTTTATGGTTAGTGAACAGCAGAGATTGAAGGAGATGTCATTATGACCAAGTGAAAATTCAACTGGGGCCAATCGAGAATAGCTGCAAAGTCAGCAAGCAAAGGACATACCATAGTCGACAAACAATACTAACAACGCGAGGAATATAGAAAGAGAAACTAAATAAAAAAATATCAGCGAATCTGCAGTAGATAAAAGCCCATTCCAGAGCGACGTCATGCATGATAACACGCGAGCAAGAGCACAAAAAATTATGACGCTCTTTTCAGATTGAATGCGCACGCCCTGCACTCTCCGGGAGCGACCGCGTTAACATTCCACTCCTTCCTCATCTGCATCTATCGCTCTCTCGAATGCAAATTTTCCATATGAATGGCAACACCAGGGAAAGTCCGCTGAAGTAGCAAAAAATAAATGATTTCGCGCTGTAGCTGCTCTTGTGTGTTTCCTATAGCTGAAGATATATTTATTCACGACGCGGGTCCCATTTCTTTGATGGGAAAAGTGCGCATGCACATCACTGTAGCCGCATAATAGGACAACAAATCACCAACATGAACGCTTTGCGAAAGCCACTTCATTTTGCTTTTTTTTTTACGGAAAATCAAAGGACCAAAGTAGTTCTAATTTAAGCGTAGACAAAATGCAATATTTGGTCGTATTTTTCTTTGCATTTGGGAAAAACAGGTAGAAAAGCTTGTTGCAGTACACTATAGCCGGCTGCCACAGAAGTGTCATCAATTTTAAAATAAATTCTGGAGATTTTCTTGTCACAATCACGATATCGTGAAGAGGGGAGGCATTTCGAGTAATTTTACGACCTGGCTTTTTTAATGTGCACATAAGTCTAACTACAAGAGCTTTTTTTTTTTTTTGCATTTCGCCCCCATCTAAATGCAGCCGCTGTGGCCGAGATCGAAACAGATCCGACAACAAGCCGCTCAAAATACAGAATTTACCCCCCATTTTCATGACATCGTGTGCAGAAAAACCATATGAATTCAGGGTATTCAACAGTTTGACGACGTATCTTGATGACAATGGACACCCGCCTGACACTGTCTTCGGATTGGGACCAGCTTTACCTGCACAGGACCTTTTACTACAAATCAAAGAAGTAATTGATGAACTCCAAACACAAGAAGAGAGACATTTCGCACTCTATATCAAGGAAGCGTTGAATAATGGTATGCAAAGTGGATGTTTGTTACCCTCCCTGGATGTGAACATGTCCTGAAATAGAATTATCGGTTGACAGGATTATATCTAAGAGAGACATGTTCATAGTAGCCGCACAACAACTGGCACTCTTCCAAATTTCCTCCTTATATCCCCAGTACAACCACGTTTATACGGATACTTCGTGTCATAAAAATTCCTCGACTTCAGCATTCGTCATTCCACATTTAGCGCTAGAGCAAACATTTAAATTATCCCGAGAGACATCTTCCACCGTGGCAGAACTGTTTGCAATCCTGTGTGCTTTGCGTTTCATAACATCAAAAGAACATTCGCAAAAATGGGTTATCTTTAGCGATTCGCAAGCCGCTCTCACATTACTACAGAGCAATAAGAAAAATTCTTTGAACACTTTGCTATTGTATGAGACACTCAAAGAACTTACAAAAGCAAGCGCAATGAACCACGTAATTGCATTCCAGTGGATACCTGGGCACTGCAATATTCCTGGTAATACTGCAGCGGACGCAGCTGCGAATCGGGAGCACAATAACGCGGAGACAACCGATCTTCCTCTATTGCGCAGTGAAGTCCGTCTGCTCCTGAGACAGATTTCTTGTCACCTCAGGAAAACTACCTGGTTTTATCAGCAAACTAAAAACTCTGAGTTATACTTTATAGACCCATGTATAAACTTATCAATGCCGGAAAATCTAAGAGACAACAGAAAATTTGAAACATTGGTACACCGTCTGCGTCTTGGTACTGCATTCACTAAACACTTCTTGTACACGATAAAACATGTCTCTAGTCCCCAGTGTTCTTGTGGCCATCAAGACGAAGATGTGCATCATCTTCTCCTCGAGTGCACAAAATAGAATCGACAAAGAAGGGTACTGCAAGCAAATTTGTTGATATTAGACAGAAGACCATTCATTCTAAAAAAAGATACTTGGCCCATGGCCAACTGCGGGCCTTCAAAAAAGAGCGCTTCTTGCTCTGAAAAAGTTTTTAGAGGAGACCAACATTTTGGGAAAATATTAGGTATGAGATGATCCGAATACGCTAAATGAGTAACACAAACGTTGTTCGTGGTTCATAATTGGTTTAGGTGGTGATCGCAACTTTTACCCAATATGTATAATTCTGTTCTGTACTCGCAGTGCATTACATGTGTTGTGTGTTTTGGCTGTTCCAAATATCTGACTTTATATATGCGTGCGTGGACTCAACTAAGGCACAGAACTTTGCGACTCATGTAGTGTTGGAGTGTACATTTTTTATTCTTCCAGTGTTCTACTGAGTGCCATATATCGTGTCGCTATTCTCCCTTTTTACGCAAATTTGTTTCCTTTGCCAAGTGGCAAGGAGTAGCCGGTGCCACCATAAAGGCGCCAACCTCTCCTAATATTCATTTCAATAAAAAAAATGTCTCGCATAACATATTACATCATTTCAACTTCCCCAAATGTAGGCAACGAAGCTTCAGTTACATCAAACATTGCCTAACAGACAGAACGGCAACGGTAGGAGTGGATAAACTCCTATCCGACAAGTTCAAAGCGCCAACCAAAGGCACACCCTAAGGCTCCGCTATATCGCAGATACTGTTCAACCTGGAAGGGATCTCCTGTACCCAACGAGATTGCGAGAGATCAAACGAGTAAAACATGCACTGTTCGTGGACCATCTTATAGTTTGGGCAACAGGTGGTTCCGTCGGAAGACTAGATGCGTTTCGAGCCGGTCTCAAATCTCACCGAATAATACCTAGTGGCATGCGGGCTTTCGTGAGCTCCGGAGAATCCGAGCTCCTGGTTCTGCGCAAGCAAAGAAAGGAATGCCTACATCTAGGGACACTGGTCCCGGAGGTGACCCTAGGCGACACCAGCATTCCCAAGGTAAGAAGTCTACGCCTCCCAGACATAATGCTGTGGAAAGATGGAGCAGAGTGTGCGGAGGTGCAGAGCCTACAGGCAATGGTCACACAAGGGACAAATCATCATCAGGAAAGTCACAAACACACACCGTGGACGAAAGGAGGAACACTGCATCAAAATTTTACTAGCACTTGCCACAGGCGGAAAAGCATACGGTACGCCCTATGTATAAATGGATAACGGGGACACGAACAAAGCCAACATCATCATAAGAATACTCTTCAAACTTGCCACGGCACTTTCACTAACTTCGTCGAAAGAGAAGCCTGTCAAGATAGGTCTTCACAACACTTAGAAGGAATTCATCGAGGGGTAACCAGTTGGAGCGACTTAATCTAACAAAAATGAGACGAGCTTCTCTGACAAGATTAAGACACACCCCAGAACAATACCTGCATCAACCCCAGGTTATGTCATTAGAAATAAGGTAACAGATTAACGTCGCCAACAGAGCCAGGAAGATGCATCCTGAATGTGACAAGGAGTGCAGACAAGCACGAACAGAACCACTGAAGATACTAGCAAGCAAGCGCAATAACGAAGAAATTATATACAGCATTACGCTGAAATATGAAATAATATCACTTCGTTATGACCGTGGATGATGAAGAAGAACGGGAACTCATCGCAGCATCTATACGGCTTAAAGACGCTACGACAGTGGAGGAATTGTACATCGCTCTCGCTATCATAACGTCCTACAAGAAATCGAGCAATATCAAAGACACTCGCAAGAAGCATGCATAAGGTACAAGGAGGGAAGAATCAGACGACACTTACCCTGCTCCGGGGTCAAGCTTATCCAAGAATTGCACATCTTCCGGACACTGGGATACAATCATTGATGCGGAACCGAGCCGCCCCCGCCGCAGCCGAGATCACGCATGCGGTGTCACCCCGTGGGGACAACGTCCTCTTGGTGACATTAAAGAAACAATATCGACTTTGGTACACGGGCATCTTAGAATGCTTCAGGAAGGAACGGACATACTACGCACAACACAAACCACTAACAAGGGAACAAGCGCTAATATGGAGAAGACTACAGACGGGAAAATACCTGCACAGAACTTTATTACTAACAATGGGCCCTGGAACTTATCGGAGAGTCTGCAAATACTGCGTAGACACGCCAAACAGCCTCTGCCACATCGTGTAGGGGTGCACAAATAATCCGAAGGCACAACAAGTGCACAAACCGTCAGCCGAACAGTGGGTGGCTCTGCTGACGTGCCAAGACCCTGAGGACCAGCTTCAGCTCCTGTGCATGTGTCTAGCTGTATAGGCAGTGAGCCACGGTTTCCTGGATAAAGAGGCCACCCACCAATGGCACCACGATACTTGTAAACACAATTTGGTTCATTCCATCCATGCATGGCGGTAATTCTCAGAGACAATGCACCGGCGGTAACTATTCAGAAATTAGCTATCGTGAATGTTGCGTGACATTCACGCTTGGCATTCACGAATGTCTCGCTCGTTCGTAAGAGCGTCCGGGTCCCAAGTTCGCTTTTTAACGGAGGCAGTTTCTATCACAAATGGCGATGTCAGCTGCGCTTTCGTTATCCGCCATATTGATAAGGATGAAGTCTAGGATGAGGACAGGGGGCTTCACGACGATTACGCCCCTGTTTGGGTTTTTTTTTTTTGGTTTCAGGTTTCTTGATAAATTTCAGGGTCACAGAAACTTCATGAAAAAATGAAGCAAATGATGTCCCGATGCAAGAACTGCGGCTGCGACCTCTAAAACTAGCATATACGATATCACTAACAAAAATACGAGGGACTTAGAAAGTGAGTAGAGAGTGAGATGGAGTAATGATAGTTTTAGACATCTACTACAAGACGTTTGGACACTAATAATTTTTAGACTTTGTAGACATTATTGTAAGAAATTTTAATAAATATAACGTCAGGGAATTATGAATTGTAGTTAGATGATAACAGGATTTGATGCTGGTTGCAAGCACGTTCCAAATGAATATGGCAGCCGTACGTTGGTTCTTCAATGATGATACGCATAAAAACTTGCGCCACCATATCCCCCCACACATATATTTCTATGTGCCTTGTAAACATCACTGTGCCGTTGTTGCAGAGAAATTGTATGTAGTGATCCTTTTTATTGAGTCGTGAATTCGTAATACAAAGAAAAATGTTGCCTAATTTCGAAAAAAAAAATTAAGTGTATTTTATTACTTTGGTCATTCGCTTCTTTAGGGCTTCGGTACTAGGATTTTAATCACAAGGATGTGATTGGTGCTGTGTATTATTACATTAAAGCTACAAAATGTTTAACGCAATGGTACCAGTTTTCATTACTATTCCTACTATAATTAGAATTTTTTTTCGTTGTCTAAATCCTTCAACGGCCCTTATTTTTATTTTGCCTGGAATAAGCTAAACATCTGCTCCTACTTCCCAAATAATTAAAATTGGTTTGTTCCCAGTTTTACCTTATGGTGTTTTTCATTCGCTCCTGCAATTATCAGTGCATTCTACCCCTCCCACACTCCCTCATAATTCTTTGTGGATCCCCCACTGGGATCGAATTTCCAGAATTGTCCTTATCCCCATCAGTTTGGTGGTCTAAGCCGCTGTCATGGCAAACGTACGTACGATACTAAATATAGGAGAGCACGTAAATAATAAGCTAAGAATAAGAATCATAGTATAGAGAAATTGGCGTCGAGCTTTTTTCCTGAGCCGGTAATACCCACATATGTCAGCGGCGGTAGAGCTTTCGAATCGACGAGGGCGTGAGAGAGATTCTCGGCTCTCATCCATACTTTCACGGCTGCTTCTGCACCGCTCACGGCCCTTGCGAAGCGTGTTTAAGAACATCCTCTCGTTGGTCTGCGTGACTACGTCAGTCAAAGGCAGCGGAAGCGCAGGATGGTGATTACAGGCTGCTCGCACGCCTCTTATACGCGTGGGCTCCTCAACGAGACGCTAATTGCTATAGGTGACACTCAGGACGAGCAAGCGGCACGCCCATCGACAAGCAGGCAATCATCCCTAGGCCTGAGCCGTTGCCGCTCTTATACTCCGTCTTACCAAGTCTGTTCGCTGCAGGAAAAGGTACGCTTCGATACGCACAGGATGGATCTGGGTTCGCGTTGAAAAACAAAATGTTGGGGAGGAAGTGGGCGCTTGTTACAGCGCAACAATTTGTTAAGAGCGGGTAGCAGCTAAGAATGATGTCGAACATGTTTTAAAGGAAGGCGGTGGCCGACGTTCAGTAAAACGTCCTATAAAAAAGCACGTTTTTTTGGATGTTGGACAAGAATAACGGCTCCTACGGTGTCATTCCTGGGTTGGCCTGCGCTCAAGTGAATGCAAGCGTCACCGAAAGATCATAAAGAGCGCAATGGACGGGCCCTCATCTCCTCGAACATGCATCCGGAGTTCCTTCCCGAATCGCCGACACGATACCTAGCCTTCGGTGTACTGCATAGATTTTAACGAGGTCGAGTAAAGGCAACGGTTGAATAGCGGAGCGCCGTTTGTTATCAACCATCTCCTGTCTCCCCTGGGCTTCACCTGCTTTCAAAAATTTCAGCGGCCGCCAGACTGAGTGAAGTCCGATCCTGACGGCTTAGCGTCACCGCCATCTCTTCATCCGAAGCGGGCTTTTCAATACACGCCACTGGAGAGGTAAGGGCACGGATGACGTCTCCTGCTCGTGTAACCGGAAGGCATTCGCTGACGCGGTGCCCTATAAGACATCTGGGGAATCGTAGCGCTCCGTCTTGTTCATTCTTCCTTCTTCCCAATGTACTAGCGCTGCACACATTTCTTTACTAATCCCATAACCATAAACTCAAATTGTTTCGACACTCGAGCTTTTAATTCGATTGTATTTATTTGTTTGCATGATCAAAATGTGGGCATAGTCTAGGCAAGAAGTAGATAAGTTCACTTACTGGTAAAAGTAAGACCGTTATCAGCAGTAAATGCGTGCCCTTCCGAACTAATCTGTGCTTATTATTGCTGTAACGTCAAAACCATCGCCCAGTTTCTCTCATTTTTGTAAAGGAAACCTTCGCAAATGGATGGAAAGCTGAGCCAGTCACATATACATCAAGGGCTGAAAATATGTATGAGGTAGTTTTCAGACTCTTCTGATACTCCAAGGGCTTCCTGTTGGCAGATGAGTTTTGTTTCGTTGAAATCAAACCCTTCGCTACATCCTCCCCAACTCATTCATTATAGCCAACGTCATTTGAACTGTATCGCTAGATCTTGCGTAGTTCTTATAGTTGAGATCGTAAGCACACACTACACGAATGTTTGCCGCAAATTCGCTTTATGGTATTGCGATTAGCATTCAAGAAATGTAGCAGCACCCTCTACTGCTGAAGTGATGTTAATTTCAAATAAGCAATGGTCTTTATCAGACTTCTGTTGGTTCCGCATCGTTGCGATATGCCATTCGATTGCCCAGGTCATCCATAAGAATAACGGCATGGCGTTGACTCTACGACGACGCAATGGCGACGATGGGTGCCATTAAAGGAATGACGGCGGTGAAACGACAACGGCTGTACGACAACGAAAACATGACGATAAGTAAATGACGATTGTGCAGTGATGACAGTACTGTAATGACGGCACAGTAAGGAGGACGACATAAAGACGATCGGATGAAGCCGACGGTATGGCGACAACAGAAGGACAAAGCTACACTGACGACGAAGGCACGAATATATGATGAAGGCTGAACGATGGCATGAACACGACGGTATCACAACGGAGCCTTGACAGTGACTCTTTGACGAGGACGCAATAGCGACGATTGCGTGACAAAGGTCACAATTGAATGAAGACAGCATGACTGCGATAGAATAAAGGAGAAAGAATTACGTTGATAAGAGTGCCGAAGGCGGCATACCTACGGCTTCCTTTTATTCAATTCGCAAATACAGTGGTGTCAATTTGTAGTATTAGTATGCGACAGAAGCTCCTGGTGACGCTGCAAGGCATCAAACGCTCCTGAAGCTATTGTTCTCGCTCAGAAGGAAATTGTTACAAAAGCATTTTGCCTCCAAAAAGTAAAACACGTCTCGTAGGTGTCGCGAGCCTCTTGCCACTTTGCATAGTATTGAAGCCCGGACAATGTCTCCTGCCCCTTCCAGTCAGATGCAAGACAGCACAACAATAGCTCTAGCAGAAGCCACATCACTGTCGCCTACCTATATATCCCTGTCAACGGCACATTGTTCGTCGACACAAAGGGATCCCCGCTCTCCTGCATGTATCGCGTTGCTTTTGGATTCTGAAGGAATCGAGATTACTAGGAGGTGAAGACGTTGCCGGTTGTTTATCGTTTTGGTTTGCTTCCCGAACTTGGTGGGCTCGGGTTGTCACAATAGATATGCTACTGGAAAAAGCGAATGCGCTTTCTTACGCACGACTGACGGTCGTCTCTGTCTACCATTTTATGGTAAGAAACGGGGAAGCTTTTTGTGTTTGCACCATTTTCTCAGTACACAATTGCTGCGGGAGCGTTTCTGCATGAGGTCATCTCCCTCCATATGTCACATGTCTATGAGGTTGTCACAATAGATATGCTACTGGAAAAAGTGAATGCGTTTTCTTAAGCGCGACTGACGATTGTTTCTCTCTGCTTTCTTATGGTAAAACTATGGGGAAACTTCCTGCGTTTGCACCATTCTCTCAGGACACCATCGCTACGGAATCGTTAATGCATCAAGTCATCTCACTAAATATGTCACATGTCACTGAGATTGACAAGGTGGCATTCCTTTAAAAGAGAAGAAGACTATTGTTGTCTTGTACAGCTTGTATATTCATTAAACCTTCTCTCTGTGTGTGTCTTTGGCTCCCGACGCCTGACGAAAGTAGGAAGCTTACTGTAACTTCTTCGGCCAAGAATGACTGACATTTGATAAAATATAGCAAGCGAATTTTTGGTGATAGGTTCAATTAGCAATATTGCAAGCGACTTTAAAATTTCATATTCATACCCTGCCTCAACTTGCAGCTATCTCAGAAGGTTACTGTCCAAATGCTTTCCTTGCGACAGCATTGATAAGGACAAAAAAAGAAAACGACTTTAAAAACAATACAAAATCATGTTAGTAATAAAAAGCGTAAGTGATTACGGAAATAAAGTTGTAAAACCGAAAAATATGCAAGACTATTTGCAGATTTCTCTATACAAATTCGACATGATATCTATACAAAAGCTAAATAAGTTGAGGAGCATTAAGAAAGGAGAGACGACGATACAGCTACGTCACGACTATAAAACATTTCATTGCGTAATAACCGGGGTTATTAGACGAATGCCACAATATCAGAAAAAACAGGACAAGCGTCGGGCGTGCAGACATCCTGCATTGGCTTCAATCACTTTTGCTGTCATCATAGTCAATGCAATGAGGGGATAAAACGAGTCACCCGCTAGAAAACACACCAATTTCCAAATAACCAATCAAACTACGGTTACCGACACCTTCGATATGAAATCTGCTTTCGCCGACACGAACCAAGGCTGACTCCCAAACTCGGCAGCTCTCTGATGAATATGAAATGTTGAATAGCTACACGACCCTTTTGATTTATGTTCTCAAGAAGAATATATATATAACGTTTTTGGTTATTTCTTTTCCAGAGTACCGGTGTTGCAATTAGCAATAATGACTTTCAGTAAAAGCAACACAATACATGCGGTGGATAATGAAGACCACAAGACAAAATAAAAATATTTTAAATTTCTTCGTTGAAGGTATTCTGTAGCAAGACCTGCCGTATTCCTTGTATTTTTGTCAAGTATACGACGCCCTCATTATCAATTTTGTACGCAGAAGTTTCCTTTTGAAACCAGATTTCATGTCACCTATCCCCACAAATAAAAAAAAAGAAATAAGACGCTCGTTTCCTTAATGTGTTTCCTTTGACAGCTTCAGTACATGCCATGTGTGGGATGGCAAATATTCTACCTTTAAAGAGAAAATATCATCGATTACTCTCACGCTCGCCTCAGTGGTGCAAATAGCCTTCCCACAAATGTTTCATTTGTTACTGCATACGCCTTGTTTCAACGCAGACCGCGCGTATAGGGTCTGCTTATGCGTGACTCTAGAGCTTCTGCGTGACTCTAGAACATAGCTTTCCTGGAGTAACCTTACCAGTACTACAGGTGGAGTTCTTAAGTGTGAAAAAGAGCAAAACCAAAAACACTTCATATATTCGAATACAGTGTTTCTGCTTCCGTAAAACAATTCTTAAAAGCTAATTGAAATTTTATTATATCTCCACCTTGGTCTCCGTGAAATACATCAGTATCGACTCTAATTTCAAGTTTACCATCGTCTTCTCCATGATACATACTAGAAGAACGTTCTCAATAGCCAATGTGCTATACCGTAGTGGTTTTGCACTGATATAGCGCCGTAAGTGTATGGAATAACTTGCCTTCAGCAAAAGATACATTCGGGTCAGAACCCACAGTGCTGTCTTTTTTCTCGTGACTTTTGTTATAAACGTGTAAAATACCTCGGCTGCTGATTACTCTATGTTGTAGCGTAAAAAATAAAGCGTAATACTGAAGATAATGGCCGTGCAATCACTAATTGTGGCCTGGGTGACAACTGTCAATCTATAGTTTGCCTCTGTCAATTGGAAGACATAGATAATCTTCTTAAATGTCCTGTAAGTTTTTGTCTCAAGTGCAAGTGTGCTGTAAAAATTAAGATTTGTATATGTCAATCCTGTGACCCCCCTGCTCTAGCGCCTTCGGGCAATACGGGGTAATCTCTGAATAAAGGATGAAGAAACGTTACGTGCGACTTAAGCTCAGCGCCGTCCGGTGGAGCGACCGACCAATGGTCTGACCAACCCAGGCGACACGATGGAATGGTACCCAAAGAGAGCTCCGCTTCAAAAAAATGAAAAAAAAATGTGGCATTTCTTGGAGGCTGATACCATAAAACTAGGGCTAGCGTTGACCTCCCTGCCTTTCCTCTCTTTGCTATCTCTATCTAGGGCTAGCCTAAACTTTGTGCTCCGTTGGTAACTACTTCATTGCTGGCCAGCTTCAAGGGCGGACCTAGAACTACCTATCAACTGTTGTTTCTGCTTAAACCTGAAACTGGACAAGACTGGGTGTTTGGTGGTATGAGGGGCTCTAAACTGCCTGCAAACAGTGTAGACCACGGAGGCCATTTTGCGTCAGCAGATTACGTAATCCAGTACCAGTACGGTAAACGAAGTATGGTAAACGACATGGCAGCACCCGATGCCTCATTTTGCCAACGTGCGGCGAATAAATTTGCGGCCACAGTGCAAATTTTCGCTGGAGTAAATTTTCAGGATGCTTTGGCTCGCGTATGGCGACACCTGAATCAGCTAGAACGCAATGTGGCAACATTGGTCTGCCATATAAAGACAAGCAGACCAGCAATCGCGATCAGTGTCGCAATATGCGACTGAATGCTACAAGGAGAATATGGATGCACTTATCAAATAAAACGTGTTTTAGTAAGAATACACAAAATAGCGAGAATGCTTAAACTAGAGCGCGGAGCAGTTGATAAGATGTTTGAAAGGCTTAGATTTGGGGAAAATAAATGCTGCTGACAAGTTCAAGCACTGCAGCAGCTCCGTCCCTCATTACACAATGAGCAGCCTGCAAGAAAGGAACCATTTCAACACGACAGTGCGTGTCTTCACATGTCTTCCTTTACCTTAAGAGAGAGAGAGAGAGAGAGAGAAAGAGAGAGAGTAAAATGAATATATGGAAGGCAGGGATGTTACCAATCAAAAGTCCGATTGGCTACGCAACACAGGGGAAGGGAGAAGGGAGAGAGAGAGAAGGAAAAGAGGTGGGATATAGACACGTGCACGAACTGTTCCAGCTCGAGCTTTCCTTACTAAATAAATTACAACGGAGGAATAGTTTTTTTCTCGCAATCACCTCAACAGTATGGTGAAATTTGTTGCAGTTAACAGAAAGAATAATTAAGCAAAGTGACTGTAGCAAGCAGATATATAAACGAGGCGTTCAGTTTAGCTTCAAAAATACTTGCAAATTGCTAAATTGAAGAAAAGCGCTACCATCTGTAACTCAGCATTGAAATACGATGTCCCAAAAATTTCAACTGCATCTGTTACGACACCTAAAACGGACCCCAATATTACACTATACAGTGCTCTGAGATGTAAGACCGATATCTGAGTAGGGATGTTGCAACACCTTCGCAGACAATGTAACCATTTTATCCAAGCTGTAAATTCGATAATGAAATTTTCGCTATTTAAACATTCTAACAAGTGCAAGTTGGAGAACTGTGATATCTGTTCTATCTTTTCTTTTTTGGAGCACGGACACTAAATTTGTAAACTTGTGGCTCTCATTGTTCTAACGCTTGCAATTATCTCAAAATTAGTGATAGCGTAAGGATAAAATTACTGTTTCGCGTTCTACATCACTAGAAATGAACGTTGTAAAATCCAACAAATTTAATTCAGCTTGATATCATGCTTGTCTTATCTAATCATTTAAGCATTTTAGCTGTATTTCAATGTAAAAATCCGTGTTGGCCACGAGCTAAATCGGCCTCTTACCGCTAGAGAGAATTGCAAAATGGCAAGAGCATTGCTTCCACATACTGCCTCAAGTGCGTTTAAATCCGAGGGCAAGGATTGTACACACCCCAGACGCTGCGTGTATCTGTATTTATAAGTCTCAAATGGGGTTGTATAGTGCGGGCACTTGCAAGCGACCGAAAGCTAAGCAAAATGCATGCAGACAACTGGGGACTACGGGAAAAAATTAACGAAAGCCTAAAAAATGCACTGACACTGCTTCATTTCAGTAAAGCAGCATAAAGCAGCTCTGTATTGTGAGCACGACTCATGTACGACTGGAACGCCTGCCGCTGTGTTAATATTTAGGGGAAGGCTGCAAAGTGGCACTGAAACAATTAGGGCCTTATAGTATCTTTTATTCAGTAATATACAACTTATGCTTGAGAAATTCTCGCCACATGAAGTAAAAATGAGGGTACGAGTCGCCTTCATGAATTCGGTCACACAGTATGTCCGAGAAGTTACATCCGCGACAAGCGCCAAAAACAAAAAATAAACTTCATAAATTGAAACTAGCGTGAAGAGAGAAACGAAGGCGGTGAAAGGAAGGAAAAGTAAAGTGTGAGAGGAGGGTGTGCAATTCACGTGCAACAAAACACGGAGGACAGCGGACGAAGTTCACTCGCAGTGAGGATCAGGCGAGCTGGCAAATATTGTTGACGCGGGTAGACGAAGAGAGAACAAAGGAAGAGTAATGCCTGACGCGGGAGTCCCGAGACCCGAGCATAGGGAGGGAGGGAAAGACAGAGAGAGAGGAGACGCGTTCTTTTTGTTTGCGAGACGTCGGTGCGTGGAGCAGAAGTAAGGGGCCAACGCGTTTATCTCTCTCACGTTGGCTCAGCCGTGCATCAGCGCATGCGCGGGTCCCTCCTCCATGCGGTTTCGTCTGTCTCGGTCCCGTCCTGGTGGTCTCGGCGGCTGCTCAAGTTAAAGTCCCTCAATAATTAGCTCGAGTCTGTCGACAGCGCGGTTACCGGATACGAGGCGATGATACACTGAGAGGGTGGCCGCCAAGCGTATAGGCGTCGTATTACAGTGCTCCTAGGTCGGGTTATGCAGCTGCCTTTGTCTTTGGCGTTGGGGAAATTATTTCTTACACGAAAATAAACATGAAAACCTGACAAAGTCCTCATTCCTGCAGTGCAGATGGTGATAAATCTCTGAGGAAGGGCAGCCTCATTTTTAATATTATCATCTCCATTATCCGTTCTAATTTTATTGCTTACATAATAGTGAAATGGGGTAGCCGAATCATTTACTCCCGAAATTGTCCATAGCAGCCGATTTATATAAAAAGAAGTGAAACAGTAGGATGCGCTTGTTTCTCTTGATAGTAGTCTTAACGGCGTTAGCATGCACGTGCAGTGAAAAAAAAAACATATTAAAAATAAAGCATTTAGTGTATATACTGATGCATATACATTACTCGCTTGCGTTTTCGAAGTGAATATGTCTTTACATTTTACTCAGAACCCTCAATACGAATGCAGCACCTGTTTTATAGTGTCCACTTTCTTTATCCTTATTATATGTTGGCTGCTTCGGTGTGCTTCGTTAGCTTTGATGGAATGGCTGTGAGCAACTGCGTCTCAGCCACCCTGCCATGTCTATTGGGCCATCAGAGCGTACGATGTCTAACCGGAAACCATCGATTGTTTCAGGAGAGATTTCGCAGTAGCCGACTTGTGGGTAGTGCTAAGAGGACAGCGATGGGAGACGTTGGCTGAATCAGAAGGAAACAGGGATGCGCTGTAATCACCAAGGTGCGCCTACGCTGGCTACACGAGGTATGCTTTGCCGAATGAACTCTTTACGAGACTCTGAAGGGGGAATACGGAGCGAAAGCTTCCATCCTAAGTTAAATGTGTTGACACTTGGGCCGTCTTTTGAACGGAAGTGGTTTATTGCAGCGCTAACTAACGAAACAAATCAGGAATGTCCTGAAACTATGTAATAGACAGCCGGAGGCTTTAGCCATGAGCATGTCCTGTAGGCTCTCATAAGAAGCAGCCGCGAATAATATTACCAAGCAAAGTACTTGAAGCAAAGAGCCTAATCAAAGCATTAGCAGAAATTAATTACCGAGAATGGCGTTCGTTGGAGATAGTTTCAGCATTTTTTTTCACATTTACGCTCCTCTAAAAGCCAGCTACACAGCCAATACCTGTAAAGTCCAAAGAGCCCAATAGATTTTCATGCTTTGTGAAGCCTACCTAGTATTTCTATGTTATTCCTATTTCGAGAAGCTAGTATTTTTATTTCTGGGCAGGCATCACTTACGCGAACTTGAAGGAATCAAAAATAGTTCTTGCTCGTAATGCAGGTTTATGACATTGATACAGGCTTTTCAATCTAACATTATTTTATTGTGATGTTTAGGAAAGCAATGTCATGCATGGTCATTTCTTTCGCAAGCGAAATTGGCAACATGGGCAAAAGTAGCAAATATGTTCAGAATGCGGCGTCGAATACACTGTTATTACGACATTTCAGATATTTTAAATGCGTAAGCATATCTATGGTTACCTAACGAGTAAGCTGTCCGTTCGTGCTTGCTTCACGTAAGACGATCGCTTTCAAGATAGAGCCAGCCAGCTGTGGAAGAAGACGTCCAAGAATGGGCGAGCAGCAGTACGAAAATTTGGGGTGGGGGAGGGCCAAGTTACATATGGGGATAGGCCAGCTTGAGATTTGGGGGCGGGCCAACCTAAATTTGGAGATGGGCCAACTTGAAATTTGGAGATGGGTTAATTCATGTTTGGGGATGGGCCAACTTGAAATTTGAGGATGTATCAAATTAAATTTGGGGGTGCGCCAACTTAGATTTGAGGTTGCGCCAACTTGAAATCTGGGGGTGGGCCAACTAAAATTTGAGGGCGAGCAATCTTAAAATTTTTGGGGTGGGCCAACTTTGGGGTTAGGCCAAAATAAATTTGTGGGTAGGCCAACCTGAAATTTCGGTGCGGCCCTACTCGAAATTTCGGGGCGACCCAATGTACAATTGAACACTACTGAGCGTCCTTCGAGTTATGGACACGTCACGGGCAAGTGGGCGCGTTTAGACGCTTGGCGCACTTTCATGGGGCCTTATCGAGGCGCAGTAAAGAAAGCAGGCGAGAGCTTATGTGGATAAGGAATGCACGCATAACGCAGGCTGGCGTGAGCGACAGCGAGAGTGACGTGGCGTCGCGGCGATGCACACGCCCCTCACGCAAGGCCTCACGCGCTACTGCGGCAGGTGGCGTTCGCTTTCGACCGCTCTGCTTCGTCGAGGCGCGCTCGGGCCCGGCGTTCGGGTTCAATCGATACGATTGCAATGAAGGGGTTGGATCTGAGAAATCAGTGCATTGTCTACTAATGGCTAAGCATTATTTGCCACCGGAAGGGTCATGGGTGGACGGGCATAAGCTATAGGAAAGGCAACACTAATCAGCGCTAAGCAAAAACGAATTCACAGCCGAGTAAAACAATGCCTACACTTTAGTAGACAATTCTCAGAATTTCTGTAGTTCACTTTTTCTTATCTTTCTCGAAAACAAACAAACAACAGTACCCATGTCATGATGACTGCCGACGGTAATGCGATTACCATTCGAGGAATTCGGCAACACACCGTTTCCGTGAAATCAGTTTGTTTAAAATCTGTATGGCTCATTCCGACACTCCCTTTGCTTCGGCTATATGGGACAGTCTCCAGTATCAGGCCACTTGGCTATGGCAGTCGCCTGACAAGATTGCGCATGAGTATGGCGGCGTGACGACAACGATGGAATGGCAAAAAAGGAGTGACATTGAGGGAACGATAAAGGCAGTGACGACATGGCATGGATTCAACGAAATGACATTTATGAAGTGATAACAAAGCTATATCGAACACACGATTACGGCATCAGGACAATGAATTCAATGAATTGACATTTATGAAGTGATAACAACGCTATAACGAACGCATGATTGCGGCATCAGGACAATGGGATGACGACGAACGTATGACGACGATAGCGGGCCGACCACGACATGACGACTATCCGATGAAGAATCAGGAAAGCCGAAAATATTGATATCTGTACTTGTTTGTATTTATCAGTCGGTCAGGTTTCACCCCCATAACAAATGTTACCGCACAGCATCGGACGCGCTTGCATGTATCGGAAATTTCTGGAATGTTATCGATAGTTCCATCCGTTGTCTGTTACCGCACCTTGCGTAATAGGATTGCATGCATGCGCGACGAGAATTGTGTAAAACTGTGCAAGACACGCGGGTCCCAGCGATTACTCCGGAACATTCGACGACTTCTGTATAAAAACCGACGCGCTTGACCCGCTGAACAGATTTTGCCGATCGCGGACTGTGTTCGCTGCTGTCGCCATCTATAGGAGTAGCCTGTTTTTGTGGGCACCGATTCATCCAATAAAAGTTAGTTTCGTCTTTCAAAGTAACGTTACTGTGTTCTTTATACGTCACTGCCACGTGATAATATGATAACGGCTGCACGACAGCGACTCTCTGACAACGATGAAATGATGATGGCTTGACAACAGCGTCATAATCACGATTGAAAGACGACAGCACCTTTAGGATAAAATAACGGAGAAGAAATGACGTCGACAGAACGACAAAGGCATGACATTGGCATGACGTTTCTTAAGCGATGATGATGGTAGAATGACAACGTAACTATGACTGTGCGACGACAACGGCCATATGATTACGACACGACAACAGTCGGAGACTAAGTTCTAGTGATGACAATGGAAGGGTCACGATGGCATCACCAGGACTGTTTCACAACGAAGGCATGACGACGGCTGTATGAAGACGACGCAATAACGACGATGGCATGGCACCATAATGAGTGCAATGTCATGACTACGATGGCGTGACGACAACTCTATCAAGAACACTGTATTATGACGATATCGTTGTGAGACGGCTTCATGACGACAGTGAATTGACGAAGCTGGATTATGACGATGGAATGGCTACGACGGCCTCACGACGATGGTATGACAACTAATGCAAGACCGAATGAACAAAATGACGTCACAACGATGGCATGACAAAAGTCGGATGACAACGCTTGCATGACGATGATGCCACGACAATAACGCCGTCATCAATACGAGGACATAACCAGCGGCGCAAGATATTAGACAGTTTAGAGCACTCTGTTGGCGTAGAAAGGGTGACGACGACGGCTCGACGAGTGTCAGATGGCGAAGCTGGAACGACGACGATGCATCGACTATGAGAGCATCTCGAGCACGAGTGCATACCTAGGGACCTGACATATATAGCTGGCAGACAACTTGAGCCGCTTCTTTGGCTTAAGGAGATATATTAAATTATGGGGTTTTACGTGCCAAAACCACTTTCTGATTATGAGGCACGCCGTAGTGGAGGACTCCGGAAATTTCGACCACCTGGGGTTCTTTAACGTGCACCTAAATCTAAGCACACGGATGTTTTCGCATTTCGCCCCCATCGAAATGCGGCCGCCGTGGCCGGGATTCGATCCCGCGACCTCGTGCTCAGCAGCCTAACACCATAGCCACTGAGCAACCACGGCGGGTAAGAAGATAGATAGATAGATAGATAGATAGATAGATAGATAGATAGATATAGATAGATAGATAGATAGATAGATAGATAGATAGATAGATAGATAGATAGATAGATAGATAGATATAGATAGATAGATAGATAGATAGATAGATAGATAGATAGATAGATAGATAGATAGATAGATAGATAGATAGATAGATAGATAGATACTCTCAAAAGGCCCGAAGTAGTCGAAGAATGTCAATTGCCGCATAAAAACATGTGAAACCATTTTGTTTACAAAGCCGCGATCTCGCCCTCTTTATCACCAATGTTGAGGCATAAACATCGGCGTGGATCACGGGCGTCTGTTACGTTACACAGACGGCGCTGTTTGACAGTTCAGTTTGATGTTTGTGGATGAAATTGGTCGGAATTGAAAAAACCCCGCAGTCAAAGAATGTAAGTGGTAGCGCTCGCTAACACTCCCAGGGTTAGCTGTAGTAGCAAAACATAAATACCCCAGAAAGTGGATGCGAAAAGGGCGCCGCGGTAGATCAATTCGCAAGAGTATCGCGCGCTTAATGCGAAGCCGTGGGTTCGTATCCGACCTGCGGACAGTTGTTTGTTCATCCACTTTCATTTCCATTAACTTACAGTTTCTTTAATTCAATTAGTAAGTACAAGTACTTTCCCCTCTGTAGTCCTTGGCATTTTTGTTTTTAGGTTTCTTATGATACGAGTAATAAATATTGGGCCCCTTGATTCCGTTTTTTTTCTCGACCATAACTTTATGTAACTGTTTCTTTGAACGTTGACAAATGTAGATCAATTTTCATTGGTTTCGTGAAGGTCCGACACCTGTACGCCGATGCCAGGCTTTTCAAGACGCTGGTGTTCTGACACGCCTTCAGAGCGAAGCTAAATGACGTTTTGATTTCAGTGTGTGGACTTCGGGCGAGGTTGGAATTCTTTTTTTTTTTTGTCTGCTAAAAATGACCTAGCACGATGGCTAAGATATGCGAACTGTTCAGTGCAAGCACTTTGTTCCCATGGCGATGTGCAAGATGAGAAAACCGAAGCAATAAGAACGTTGATCGAACCACAAATAATAAAAAAAAAAAAACAAGTTTCCTCAGTTGTTACGTCACAGCATCGAGATAAAAGAGATTCTTCTTCTCGAGCCTTGTCAATAACAGAGCAGTTTTTAATGATGCTTGCAAGAAATAAGGTAAATTTCGTTAACAGAAGACGGTTCTTCAATGCAAAAGCACAGTTTATTCATATATTGTTTTGTTGTTTTGCTGGAAGATAATGTGAGTTGAAAAGAGAATACTTTTTTTCTTTATTAATTTTATGAGCGCTCTCCTTCGTGGAAAACAAAACATGGCAGCTTCTTCTTTGTCGTAGTTTTTTGCGGTTTCTGTTAGGAATAGACGCATATGTTGTTTGCTCGTCTTGTTGAGCCAGACCCGGCTTCACGCTGATCAGTCTTTCGAAAATTTTCCTCCTAATTCTTCCGTATGGCTTGGCAAAGCAATTTTTATTTATTTATTTTATTTTATTGAGAAGTTCTTATCGTACTCGAGGAGTGCGCTGTTTTTATCAAGGAAATGAAAATTAGAGGTAAGACAACGATAGAATAAAACAAAATTGTTTGAGTCAGGGCGAGCAGGCGTAATTGGGGTGCTCCTGTTTCCAAAGCACTTCTTCGGTAAGTTTGTGCTTCGTGTGTTTGCTGGCGTCCCTAATACGTACATGTGCTTTGGCGCCCAAAATATTCTTTTGGCCAGTACATAGCTTGCATATGTTTTTTTCGCAACTTCCGGTCCTCGCAACGACGCCCTTATGGTAATGTTCATGGCAGGAAACTGGTGTCTGCTTTTACGCACGCGCACTACAAACTTTACACACATTGGACCGTGCTCGATAGATGCCAGAAGAATCAAATTATTTTTTTAAAAGACCGAAGCTGCCACTTGAATATCGTAAATAATATTATCGTCGGTTCGCCCAATTCATGTTCTTAGTGTGTTTGTGTTTTTTTTTTTTTAGTATACCCAGAGCAAGGCGTCAAGTAGTCTGTGACTTGAATGTATTCTAAATGCAGCAGGGATATGTGTGTGTCTTTGCCGTGGGCGCATCCTTTTGCTTAAGTCTCTTTATGCATAGGAGGGGTCTAGAAATGACATCAACAAATTGGAGAAAGCGGTACTACCACTTGCATAAAATAGAAGACATTGGCTTCTCTATACTCAAGTGTTCGACCAGTTGGATCACGCAAAGCTATCCGTCAAGACCTTGACACAGGTATTCTGTTGTAGATGCAGCACGTACTCTAGTTTATACCTTGCTTTGGAAGCAAGCCACAGCTTAGCAATCATCGTGGACATCTGCGGCGTGAAAGAACACATCGAACGTTTATTGTGCCATCGTCATCAATTTCAGCCGCAAAGACAAACATTATCTATCGCATTGCGACGACAGGATGATCGGCCATTGTCTGTTCAGGTGCTGCTTGAAGACCGTCCCCATCGATAGTCGGTCCACAAAGCTATGAAGGCATTTTTTGTCTTTCTTGAGGGCGACTGGCCTATGTGAACGCCTAGGCCCTCTGCGTGCGTGCGCGAGCTCACCGCGACTTTCCTCCCCCTCCCCTTCCTCTCTCTATCTTATGTTTCTGTTGCCTCTTTCCCGTCCCCCACAGTGAGATACCCAACCAGACGCTTTTCTGGTGAAAATCCTCGCCTTCTCCCTTTACTTCCTCCTCGCCCCTCATCTTCGAAGATAGCAGTATAGCCTCTCCACCGTTATAGTAACGCAAGGGCAATTCTATTCAGGGTAAATTACAAGCATTTATCTCGATTATTGACTAAGTGATTACGCTTCGTTGTAGCAAAAGGCAGCACAAGGGATAACCTACAGATTAGCTTCGACCACCAGTTGCTCTGAACTTGGCTCAAATCTAACTACATGAGCATTTCTACTTCCTCCTTAGACGCCAGAATAAGGAATTCAATGCGCGTGTTCCCACTCTACACAAACATGCCATAATAGCTACTCACCTTTCGTGGCAGGAGGAAAACTACGTCTTAGTTAAGAACACTGGAATTGTTACGTGCATTCACAAATGGATCTTAGGCTAGAACTTCTCATGAGAGGAGATTGCAGCCAAATTTCGTAGTGGAAATATGACCAATGATAAAGAGGACTTGCGAACGAAAAGCTTCCTTTGTTCGACCCAATGACTCTAAATATCACTAAGGGCTACAAACATCATACTGTTGTTGTGTTCGTCGTCTTAATACCTCAGCCCAAGTCAGTCCATGTACTTAAATATGCGTTGGTATTATGTCCGAAACGGAGAGTTTTGCTTTGTTTTTAACTACGATTGCTTATGCGAGTTACGCAGTAAGTTTTCCAACTGCCGACATACTAACCTCATTTTTCCCCCACTGGAATGCGCGGCTGGAACTAGTAGTAAATGAAGACCTCGTCGATTGACAGGGAGACGAAGAAGAGGAGGCGCAGAAACTGAACAGGTAGGCTAACCCCGCCCCCCCCTCCGCCCCCCCCCCCAAAAAAAAAAATTCGGCCGTCGGAAAGCAGGAAAGACAAACTGCGCTAAGGGCCGTTTTGATCACTGCATCCTCAGAAAAGTAAGGGTGAAAATCATTGGCCGATACCTAGAACTACCTCCACCCCTACCCCCCAGCCACCAAGCCATTTTTTCTGTGCTGTCTACGTCGGCAGCTAGCTTGATTGCGGTCATTAATCACCGCGAGCAGCGTTGAACGCTCCAATAATGCGAAGCACTGGAATGCACGCCACCGGCATCTGTTGCCTGCCTTGACTTGCAGGGCTCTTGCTGGCTTTTTTTCAGGGATATTTGCTGCGAAAGCTGGCAGTGAGGGTTGCCTTCTTCTCTGTATTGGCTGTCTTCCCATTTTCGCCGGGAAGAACGCGGGGTATTTTATTATATCGGCCGACAAGCGATGGGTTGAACCATGTGTTTGTCAGCAAAGGTCTCTGCGTTGTTGCGCATACTAATCTGTGGATATTGCAGCGATCGTTGCAGCGTGAAGTTTTAACGAACCATCATCACTATCATAATCATCCTTGCACCATCATCAACTTCGCTGTCGTCTGGGTAGCAATGCTAGTAACACGTGAGGAAGTAGCTAAATTAAGCTAGGTTTCAGTCAACGTAGCGAAAACCTTGCCTCTCTACGCTCTAAAATATTCCATGCTTAATCCCATCCTAAACTGCAGGTGTAAGCGTGAAGCCTATGTAAATGAGGCGTCATTGACGTTTCAAGCACCACGTGACCAAAAATAAGCGTGACATTCCTTCACGTAAGCCTGACGGTTAGACTATAGGTACCGTGCTTCGGTCTTGTGCGAGCGTGAGCGAACCTCGCACGCGTGAGAGCCGCAAATCACACGCTTAACATCCCGCAGAGTGCTCGCGCGGAAACTTTACACCACGCATATAAAAATCTGTGTAGTGGAGCCATGATACATCACGTGATCTACACACGGCGTGGGCAAAGGGAGAACAGCGATGTGCGCCTTCTCACCACTGGGCGGGGAATACGAATCTTGTCCCGGGAGGCCGATGAAGACCGTGGTGTTTTGAAGACTGCTTTCGGCCACTAATTTTTTGGTGTGCATTCTCCGGCGGACTGTTAAGAAGTTCGTTCTTTGCAGCACAGAGCTTTCGGTCTAATTTTTACAGTTGATGTGTATCGGCACGACAACTTTTAGATACATTCTTGGCGTACAATACGGGCGGTGCATGCATACAGAGTGCGTCTGTGCCGAGTTTACGAGAGAAGATCCACCAAGGTCTGGCAGCACAGGAACAGCATTTCTGTAGGGATGGTGCACATACTGCGCCCCCTCATCTGCTATTCATGAACGATTCGAAATTATCGGGTAAAAACAATAGTCATTCTCGGCTGTTATTAAATGGCGGCTTACTGTTTACTTGTCATGATTTCCGGTGTGTACTTCTATCATGTGCGGTGCAAAATTTACGTCAATGCTGCACTCTAGTCCAAAGCGAGTACCTTCTACACGAGCAGTAGCTTTGATCGAAATAAATAGTTGTCAGCCTCGAGCTTTTCCAAGTAGATTTCACGCCGGAATGCTGAATTCCTACTGAATCGTTCTGTTTATATTGTGCTCGAGTACCAAACCCCCACCATAATAAGGCGCGGTCATTCTATAAATTTCTGAAGTCGGAACGCGCCTCGCGTTACATTCTCGTTGATTGCGTGAATACAACGTGTTCCGTTTTTTTTATTCTATATTCGCCATCTCACCGCTCTCTCCGCGCCCGCTGCCACATCGCCTCGGCCAAGGGAAGCGAGCTGGGAGTTGGCACCGTGCATTTTGCTGCGCGTTTCCTTCTTCTCATTATTGAGAACGCTGTTAGAGGCGCATCAACGTAGTTGCGCCGTATTAATCGCAACCTTGAGTAAGATGATTGGCGCTGCTTTGCAGGTGCGGCAGGCGAGCGGCCGTTGGGGTCACGTAGTGCACCACCACGCAATCCGTGAAAGGCTTTGCCTTGTTCGGGTGTATCGCGGGCACATCCGAATGACGTTTGTTTAGTGTGATCTTAATGGGGGTCACGGAAGAGGTACCATTCTCGCTCATAATGACAAAGACCTCAGCTCTCTGCCTTTTACTTCAGTTTGCGACGGCGGTTCGCAGCAACGATTAATGAAGCGCTATGGTCATCTGCTTTTAAGGTCATTTCCGGTTTCTCTGCGACATCGCGTTATAATCGTACTACGTTTATTTTTACAGGGTGAGCTGTTACGGGCTCATTCTAACAGCCGTTTCGAGTTGCGATAGTGTCCGCCACCACCACCGCCGGTGTCCGATGTCCTAGCAGCTATCGCCGGGAACGATGACAAAGAGACCCAGTTGCCGCTGGGATCGAGCCCGGGTCCCTTGCGTGGGAGTCAGCTGCTCTGCCACTGAGCCACGCCAGCCCTTGCTAGCATGCAACGGAAAAATGCCCTATAAACGAATCCTAGGGCGCGAGAACACACGCGCGAGGTGACATGCGAGGCGCGTAGCGTTGACACGTGCAAGTTTTGCATTGCACTTGCACATTGCTACACCAGGTAGACCGCCATGCAGCAGATGCACGTGTAGCGGTATAAGACAGTCATCAAAAAGGTTTGATGAAGAAAACAGTCGAAGTTTTGCCCGAAAGGCGAAGCACCAATTGCAATAGCAAATTAGTAAACAGTAGGATAGTAGTCTTATCGGCCCTACGAACGCGTAAACATTCGCTTACTAAATATATTAACAACGATATAATGTGTCATCTCGACTGAAAGAGGACGTAGAAAGAAACAGATATACAGAGACAGCGCTGCGTCTGTGTCTCTTGTTTTCTACGTAGTCGTTCTGTCGCGCTTGCACATTCTTGCGCGGATTTAAGCCAACTAGCCCGCTAACGTTTTTCAACCAAATTAAGAAGCACAGTGTCACGGGCACGCAGGTAAACACAAACACATCTCGCTCGATGAGAGCGGAAACGCGATGTCACATAATGCTGCACTGAGGAATCACGGTGACAGCAGCGATAGAGTTGACCTTCTTGTGTCACTCGCTTCAACGCGAATGAAACCTTGAAGGCACTGCGCATACGAAGCTACCGGCACTATATAAGCAAACTCTGCAATCATCGCAGATCGCTTTGAAGCGAACGTCCGCGGTGGCGCGCACTTTGGCCATGCCGCAGATCGCTTTAAATATTCGCAGCCCGCGCAGCCGTGTCGTAAGCAGCAGACGAAGGAGACGGGGCCCTTGATGGATATATAAACTGTGTACCTGATTAAATCAAGCTGGGTAGGTGACTATGCCACCGCAGCGTTTCAAAGGGGATACCGACAAGTCATCATCATAATTAGCATAGTATCGTGCCACTTGCCTTGCAATGTGAGATTCGCGCCGCGTAGTGTCTATACGTGCGGCCTTTGCATTGCACTTGCATGTTATTACTCCAGGAGGCACACCATGTGGCCGCTGCGTAGCTACACTCTAAAAAAAAGTTTACACTCTCTGCATTTTATCTTGTCCGCAAAAAATAATCGTCATCTCACTTGCTTGCGTTTCCTCTCTCAAAAACTCGGCGCTCGCTGCTTTCCTTCCTGGTGTTACCAGCGCAAAACGTAGACAGAACACGAGACGAGATGACCACACCACAAGCACTGTTCAGCGAAAACGAACAAGCCCAAGCTGCTATTCTAGCGCTACTTTCCTCTCGAGAATGCTGTATCAAGCTGATAGCACGCAAGTCGTTCATGACTAGGAAGTTTCGGGCCCGCAGCGTTAAAAAAAAAAAGAAGAAAAAACAGGGCAAGACAGTTGTCGATTATTTTTTGGGGCAAAGTACAACCCAGATGGTGTAAACTTTTTTTAGCGTGTATTGGTGCAAGGGAGATAGAGAAGTCTGAAAAAGGAAAAGAATATTATGGGTATGTATAAATACGGATGTAAAGGAAAAGATGTATGACACCCCTGATCAATTAAAGCAGGTTACGTGAGTGTTTTTCACCGTACCCCTTCAAAGGGAAGGCTATTGAATCAATATCATGACCATCATTACCGTCGTATTGTGCAATTTGACATGCGCGCCACGTAGCGTCGATACGTACAAACTTTGCATTGTAGTTCCGCTAATATTTCACAAGTTGTCCCGACATGTTGAATCTAGCTGTTGCACGCTGCATGTAGCTAATGCAGGATGTAGCAGGCCAGGTGACTATTTATCCCCATCCCATTTCGAAGAGGATGCCATCGTTATCACCATCATGAACGGCAAACGGATGTGAAATGTGCGCCACGTGATCTGGATACCTGTGTTTAATCTTCGGTACGCGTTATGGCACCTCCTGGCAAGGGACGAACCTGAAGAAGCGAACGGTAGAGCTACGCGCGCGACCGCAACCAGGCAACATCGGGCTCAGCAGGTTGTTGTTCAGAGAACACGACAAGCCACACCTTAAATTATTAAATTATTGGGTGTTACGTGCCAAAACCACTTTCTGATTATGAGGCACGCCGTAGTGGGGGACTCCGGAAATTTCGACCACCTGGGGTTCTTTAACGTGCACCTAAATCTAAGTACACGAGTGTTTTCGCATTTCGCCTCCGTCGAAATAAGCCGCACCTTGCCGTCCAAGCCGGCCGGACAGTTTCGATCATTCTCGTCAAAATTACGCGAAGATACTTCGCCACGAAGACTCTGTAGTACGTGGTGCCGAAAATGGAGCTCCTACGGAGCCGCTCCTCCGGCTTACGCTGCGACTGTGCTTCCTGTGGGGCGCAGGCCTGTGGCTTTCGTCGTTAATACGTTCGTTATTTTGAGGTTAAGACGTCTCTTATACGTTTATGAACTGCCGGAGTCCGAGCACTTGTCCTATATTCTTCAGCAGGTAAACGCCAACGCCTTTGGGGTAATAATCAACATCGTCAACGTTATGATAGCCGAGCTGTCCTTCAGAGAAACATATCTTAGGCTGCAGAATCTTTCGCACTTATTGTCATGCTTCACAAGAGGAAGTACAATGATCGCGCTGTTTTGTTTATAGGATGTAAGCAACCGCTTGACCCGTTAATAACCAAGTTCTTTATATGAATGCCCTTAAGCCCCACGTATATTAAAATTTTTTTTCCAATTGAAAGCATCCTAAATTTCTGTCTCGCCCTGAATCCGGATCCAAGCCAACATTTAGGCTAAAAGCGGTCTCAATATTTTGCTTTTGTTGTCGCTGCATGGCCACCTTTCACATCATCGTTCTATAGCGCGGAGGAAGCGCCATTCAGAGACGGGATGATGTCTCAGCTGCAGCCTATATACGTCTTACTAAACAAGCCAACCATACACTTGGTGAAGCAGTGCTATGTAGAATGGATGCTGTCAGTGGAACCCGGAGGGACGCCTACAAGTCGACTGCAACGGGAATCGCCAGCCACGCTCTGCGAGTGGATTGCCGACGCAAAAATGTTTTCGCTGCCTTTTCCCCATCCGTGTTATACAGGGTAGAAAATTCTTTTTTCTCGTTTCGCTATCCATAAATGTCGCCTTCCACTTTATGCAGGCCCATGTTATAAGCGGCTTCTTACGGTGCTCTTGCGCGCTATGGTTGGATGGATGGATACAACTTTCTTGCACGTCCGGCAAGGTTTAACGCGACGCGGGCTCAGGTCTCCCACGGGGGAACGTGAAGGCCCTGCCTCAACGCCGCCTCACGGGCTTGCTGGACTGCCCACGTCTGGATTCCGAGGTCTGAGCTGCGCAGAGTGGCGGCCCACCTCGACGACAGGGTCTCCAAAGTAACTGACATCCCTCCTATAACTACATTGCACTCCCACAGCATGTGTTTGAGTGTTGCTAGCCCTTCCTGGCACAATTTGCGTGTGTCGTCCTGATGCTTATCTGAGAAGATACGTTTCAGACGGAATGGATTAGGGAAGGTGTTCATCTCGAGTTGTCTCCAGGCGACGGCCTGCCTCCTGTTCAATTTGGGACTCGGCGGTGGGTATATCCTTCTGGCGTTCAAATATGCACTGGTTATGTTGTTGTATCTGGTGAGCTTGTCCCGTTCTGCTCGAGAAGCGTTCGTTATCGTGCGAGAGGCGTTGCCCTGTTCGGCGCGGCGGGTCATGTCTCGCGCCGTCCGGTGCGCCGTCTCGTTTAGGTTCGGGAGCGCGTCGCCTTCCGTGGTGACGTGCGCGGGGAACCATATGATCCTCGAGCTCGCGGTTTTGTATCTCATAAAATATATCGAAGCATGGACATTGCATCAACGTTAAGGCAGTGCATCCGATTGCAAAATTCACAATGTCGAAGTAAAATTTCAGCGCTACACGCATCTGCTTTATCATAACTAGTCAGAAAAAACGAGGATTCGGCAAAGCAAAAATTGGGAGGCCTAGCTAGCTTCTTATAATATAGTTAGCGCCGTGTAGCGTACGCCGAACAGCCTCATCACTTAGGTATTGTCACTCTTCACGGCTCATCATATTCTCATCTTCCCTTTCCTTTTGCACGACTGCTGCAAGAAGACATATATGTTGCTGCTCCATTCTCAACTGCAAAAAAAAAAAAAAAGCGTGCGGATCTCCTATCATTGGGTACCGAGCGCAACGTCACTGTATCTCCTATTCTACGGTGATAAAAATGTTACCATGAGCGGTTGCGACGAGGGACGCTATCCGAAGCGAGGAAATCATTTGAGCCTGCAATGTAGAATCAGAAAATGCGTGATGACATTCCAGAAGGTTACGCCCAGAATATGCTCGTAAACTCATATATGAGCTGCTCTAACCAGTGCAAACCTACAAAAAGAAAGACAGAGTGCTATAGGGCCTGCTGTGACTTGTCAACAACGAGAGTGTACAGGGTCTCGATTTGGCGAGAGGAAGCGTATAATCACAGAGAGAAGGCACGAGGCATAGTGGAAATGGCGAAGACCTGGACATTAATTTCATCGCACAAGGGCCATCTGCAGGAAGTGCGGCGCAATGTAGTAACTGTGAAGGGAAGGACCACAATAAGCTTCTGTATCTCGGGCGGCAGCTCTTTGTCGTGAAGAGGGGGCGTCGCATCTAACGCCTCGTAATGACAACACATTCCTCGCATTTCACTACCCCCTGGAAGCATTCCAGCGATAGCATTTTCATATAAGAGAGGCATTCGGCTACGTTCCCGGCAAGTGTCTCTTGTTAGGCGCTGCATTCCGACCAAGACATGAGCGGAAATCTCTTTTCCTTTTGAGCCATCCTTTCAATGTTCTCGGTCTCTCTACATTCGCAATTTTACGCGCCCGCCATTCCTTTATTACTCAAACAAGAGTTCTTTCTTTTTGCTCTAAAATGTGATTTGCACCATGATACGGGTGAAGCTTTCTATATGTGTTTCTATTACATAAATCCAGCAGGAAAATATGGCGGTGGATCCTCAGATTAAAGGGAACATAGAGCAAGGATCGCTGTATTTATCTGCGCCTCCTTGCCCTTTCATCATATATAGCAAGCATTATCATTGTAATGCTGTCATCAGAAGTTCAGAACGCCGCGTCATACATAGCTTTACGTTTGCCACGTACTGAAAATGAAAACATTGCTCATTACCGCGTGTGGAGATTACAACTGTGACCCCTCGGTATTGTGCACTTGGGAGCGAGACAGTGTAATCGCCGCGCTATGGTGCAAGTTTGTCGCAAGGTAATTCACGCACAGTTTGGGGTGCACATAGGCTCTGAGAGAAGTGGTGTCTGTGCACATATTTCGGAGGCAACAGCAGGCAAAGTTACCACGGACGAGGCTGACTTTGTGCGCACCGCAGATAAGTTGGTCTCGATGTAAGACGGTGCTGTCCACTGTGAGAGCCGGCTGTTGTAGCAGTGAGTGAGTTCGAAGACAGAGGAGCCGCCGAAGTCTTGTGATTTTTTTAGACATATCAGCCTCATATGAGACACTTTGCTGCATCGTTCTGGACATCTTCATAAAAAATAAATTGCCATCTTTTGGTGAGATTTAATCTGGACCTGCGAGCACAAATTCCGAGTGCTCTATCGCTTGGGCCAGCTGCGCGCCTTTACTTCTGTAGTACACCTCCTTGGGTTTTGAGTCGTTTAACACAAGCAATGCATTAAGCAAACTTGACCCGTGGATTTGGCTCGAGTACGTTCTTGTGAATGGCTTTGCTTACTTGGCACAACGGCGACTAGCGATGCAGGCGTCGAGAAATAGTGAGACCTCATCCGAAACCCTCAACCTTTTGATTTACTCGGCGCTTCTTTCGGCACATCCGCCTCTTCAAGAATCAGGGTCTTTTTTTGGTTCTCTTCGTCGATTTCACTACCTCCACAATCAGCTGCTTCTCTTGTAGATGTAGATTCTTGGGATACACATCTGTTGCCGACTTCTTGGTGTCTTCGTAGCCGACTTCCTAAATCTTCTGCGGCCAATTGCTTCAATCTTCTGTAGCCGACTTTTACACATTTTGCTTCTTGTTTTGCTTGTACATTCGGGGACGCACAGGGAAACACGTGTTCATGCTGGTACATTGGCCAAGAACGGGCACGTGCCCAGTGTAGCCTAGCCAGTGAAAATAACCAATGGCACAAGTTCATGCCTGCATGACAAGACAGCAGGAACCAGCACCCACAAGACTGGGTAAACGGCTAAAAGGATCACTTTATAATTACGTATTATTAACTAGCTCATCCGCATCGTTTCTTGAAATGCTTGCACTTCTTTTATCTCCTCTCTCGGAAAAGGTGAGCCAGCAAATGCAGCAGAGTGTATCAGTTTACTGGGCATGCTGTCTGCAAAAGAAAAAAAAAGAAATTCGTCAAAATGCATATTTGCCACGCCATTTACGCATGTGCAGAATATTTTGAAAAGTAACATTTGTGAGACGCACGTCCCCTTTTCAGACGTACGTGCACAGAATGCGAGATTTCAAAGCAGCCTGCGGCAACGTGCCACCGGACTCGGCAAGCATCTCATCCCATGGATATTTGATGAGCAGCAGAGCAGACAACGAGCAGAAGAAAACAAAATCGTCTGCTGCGATGAAGCAGACTGAGGCGTGCTCCCAGTAGCCGCCGCTCCGAAGTCGCGCACGGCAACAGGCGGGGAGGGCGATGCTCTCACTACTGAGCTTGGCTCCATTGGTGTCTCTATTGCTTAGACTCTCAAGAACTGTAAGACACAGAAAAGAAAAGGAGCATGCCCTGTTGTTATAAAATCAAGACCGGCGGCATTCTGGTCAATCGATTCTGCCGCCATGACATCGTGGCTGTCTTGGTGCTTGGGGGAAATTGACAGAGCTGCGAATACGAATAGGCGACCCGCATTCATCGTTATTTGTGCCTCGTAGTGCTTGATCTATCGACTCCTTGCCCACCCCCCTCCCTTCGTAAACCGTACCTTCTTATCGCGTCGGCTCTGCTAAAGTTGTACTGACGCGTATTTTCCGAGTTGTAGCAACTCTAACACACGCTTTGCACACGTAAAAAGCAAGTATGAATAATCCTAAGCAAATATAATGTGTCTTGACTTGATACTGAGAGAAAGCTACTGAAACAAAGCTGTTGTTGGAATGCCTGACCTGTCATCAGTGACCTTACTACGAAGCCTCATCAGTGACCTTACTACGAAGATTGAAAATTTCGGCCTATGTGCAGCAGTATACCAAGCTCTAACGGCATTCTTCATAAAAAAAATTTTTTTTTGTTCCTTCGCGCTTCATCGCCTATAGAAGCTGCAGTGATCGCGGGAATGAGAGAAACAGTGCATGATGACGTCATAGCGCATTCGCCTCCTCATTACCCAAGCCTAAAGTGGTTTTTAGAAACAGGTATTATAGCAAATTATTTAAGGCACTCTGAGGCTTGCCGCCAGTATTCATTGTAGTGTTTAAAAGGTGTGGATCTTCATTTGACGCAGAACAATAAAAATTCGAAAATGTCTTGGCACTTTAATGCTTCTTTTAGTAGTCACTCGCGTATTGGCTTACGTTCGACGAATGTTATTGCGCCAAGAAATTGGAGATAGGAAAACTGGATAAGAAGGAACATAGATCTGTGTGAATTCGGACTAAGTCTTGATTATAAAGTTTGGTTGAACATTGATGCTCTTTCCGATAAATGCAAGAGTGTAGTTTCACGATGCCCTTAGGAGAATAGGGCTTTTCCTCGGTTATGCGTTTACGTTCGTGGTTAAATCTATGCTAAGCATCCAAGTCGAATCGGATGTTGGGGGAAATATTATTGAGCACGTTTCATGGCAGCACAGATGTGTACAAGAACAATAACACTTAAATTCATTGCACCCTTCTGACCGCAACGCATACTGACAGGCCAGTATCACTACGCTGATCGCCGGCGCCGTGTTCATTGTCGCAGTGGCGATACCATGTTTAGGCGTTACGGGGTGTTATGTGTGTAGATTTTCGAGATAAGAAGAGGGGCGACTGATGAAGGCAAAACATATGTCGGCAGTAAATATTAGCAATGGCGGCCAACCATATTGAAATAAACTCTGCTTCATGTGGTAAGCAAAATCCTATCGCTGAGATGATTTGCTGAGGCTCCTTGTGCAACTTTCGTGCATGATGAAAACCGTATATGTGTAACACTAATGTATTGCACTAATATATATAATTAGTGCAATAAAACCTTCAGTCGTTTGTAGAACGTCAGTGTTGTCCCATTGTTCATCCTATATATGTTTCTCTTGGCGCCATTTCGTTGGCTACGATGTTAGCTTACGAAGGCCCCCAGTTCACTATTTTGATTGCGGAAAGACCTGAAGGGTGCCCCCATTTCTTGGAATGGGCCCATTCCACTAGTGCCAGTAGAAAGGAGCCGACAGCCACCACCAAAGAAAACGCTACACATAGCGCACGCTCGTAATGGCACCACTATAACTCGGAAAACTTAGGATGATACTCCGCACATGTACGAAGCGAAACCCGACGCCTTATCAATCAAGTTACCTAAAGTTAACCTGTCCAGTTTTCGATCCGACAACTTCCACCTGCCTTGCCCCGCATCCTTTCCCGCATGCCCTTCCCAAAACTTCATAATACTTTCGCCCTATCTTGAAAGAAGGCCTCTGGCATCATCCTTTCCCTTTCTTTGCTTCTTTCCCGTCGTCATGGCTTTGTGCTTGCAGATTGACGCGTGATTTGCTTTTCCTGGCGGCTCTGGTATTCTGTTGCCACGTGTAGCAGCCGCCCCCCCCCCCCCCTCCCCTCTAGGACGCGTCGCGTCGCCTTTGTAGCTTGCTGCCACGTGACTCTCGCACACGCCCATTCCTCGCTTCCCGGCGAACGGGGAAGTGGCGCGCGTGAGGTTCCCTCTGCACGCAGGAATATCGTCTGCTTCTCTCGCCGATTGCTACGAACTTCACTCCAACTCCCTTCCTCCCCCTTTCGTGCTACTCCCGCATTCCAAGTCGGCTCGGTTTTCCTGCGCGCTCTCTCCTCCTATCGCCATCCCAGACGAGCGGGAGTGCATAGTTTCCTCCTTACTGTTTTTCTCTTTCTTAGCTCGCTTTTCTTCTTTTTGGCAGCGCTTTTAATAATGCGCTCGGCTAGGCGCAGAAATTCCGCTCCCGGTGCCTCGGGGAACGGAACTGTTGACGCCGGGAGGCGTCCGGGACGAACAAAAGGCGCGTTGGTAGGAAGCCCTGCTGCGCTGAGTCTCGCCGTGTGCGTCGACGCGATGATGTTTGACATGCGTGTACGATGTTCGTTGCACGCGGGATCCATGTCGAGAGACATGCTTTTCAGCCGCGGTAACACGATGTAGGTCGAGGCCGACTGGAGGCACATAATGACGGAGGAAGGGCCGTAAACTAATGCGCTACTTAATTTACGGCAAGACACAGAAACCCGGGATGAAGAAAGGGGAAAGTGTTCTTTCCTTGTAATCTTCTGCAGTTTAGGTTTGTTTTTGTTTCTTTAAATACACCAAGTCAACTTGAGATCGCAAATTGTTATTTGGAAACTTTCTTTAGGTTCTTTTGATGCGGGGGGAGACTGGAAATTGCTAGTGGAGCAAAATGAAGACCAAACTTCTCTTTCTTTAACTTTGCACCTTCAACCGCGGCGCCGGCACAAATGAGTGTGATGTCACGTATTTTAAATTTTGGGACACTAAGTTATTGGGCAATAAGAGCCATGGATGGTAAAAGAAAAAGCAGGGGCGCTGACTCGTAATTGAATAATTTTCGTTGTGAAGTGCATGCAGCATACCGAGTGTCTGACGTAGTTACCGCGAAATAAAAAAAAAGTGACTGAATCGTAGCTGTTCAGCACCAATCTAATACTAATGTTGTTTGCCGTCGCATACAGCAAGTCAGAATACTTTTCTACTTCGCCTATATATATATATATATATATATATATATATATGTATATGTATATAACCTCTGAAATACCATAGTGAGAGCAATATTGTGATTCAGAAAATTGTATGCCATCACGAAAAATTCCCGATCCATCTCATGTTGCTCCATACGTCCTACATAAATGTGTTTCTTTCTTGCTTGAGTTAACGACAGTCTGCAAAATACAAAAACAAGCCGCGTGGTTAGTCATGCGGCACATAACGCGTACATTTGCGACCTTCCTTAAATGGAACAAGAACTTTTAAGTAGCACGTAGGGAGCAACAAAAAGATGGATCGTGAATTTTTTATGATGGCTTACAATTTTCATACGTATAATATGTTACAAGCTATATGATAAATAATGATTAATTATGCAATTGTCTGGCGGTGGTGGCGATGATGATGATGATGCTGGTGGTGGTGGTGATGGTTACTCACAAGAAGCGTACTTACCCACCTAGCAAGGCAAAAATAGGCAATTGAAGTGCAGCCTGTTAACTAATCTATAAAGGTACATAATCTCGAAGCTATGTCAAGGTGACAGGTTCTGCGTATACTTCTGCATGATTCTGATATAATATGTCTCAATGGCTTCAATCAATCAATCAATCAATCAATCAATCAATCAATCAATCAATCAATCAATCAATCAATCAATCAATCAATCAATCAATCAATCAATCAATCAATCAATCAATCAATCAATCAATCAATCAATCTGCTTTATTTCTTTCGGATAGAAGTAGTGTGGGAGTAAAAGCTTGAGCAGCTTGACGAGGTGTCCACCCCGTTATACAGTTGGGAAAACAACAGGATGACGGTCAGCCGCGCACGAAGAGTTCAAATAAATCGACGAATATTACATAACATCGAGTAACACAAAATTTTGTAACAAAGCGCAAAACAATAACACCCATTTGCATAGGCTCGAAATGGCATCAACGTGAAATGCAGCGATCGACAAGAAGAGGGACGAAGAAATTCGAAAGGATGCACTATTCCTGAAAATAAATGGACCGGGTGAAGGCTTTAATGAAATAATTTTGATTACACGAAGGATGAAAATCTTCATGGTTTAATAAGTTTAGAAGGGAAGTAGCTAGTAGAACAAAGAATGTTCATCATAAATAGTTCTAGGGGTGGGTACAGTCCACATTTCTTTGTGCCTTGTTGGACGAACACTTGTGTTTGCTTTTACTTTAGCAAGTATACTTATAGTATCGGTACCGTACTGAACAAAAGCTTTATAACACAACATCAAAATATAAGTTATATAAACAGAACACTGGAAGAATTTCGTACTTTGCAAAACGAAGTTTTGTAGAAGAAGTATAGTGTACAGAAGCAATATGCCGTATGGCTCGTTTCTGCAGCAAATACAGCTTACGCAAATTTGTTACACCAGTCGTACACCACACTATGCTGCAGTACTGCAACAGACAGGGCACTAATGAATTGTAGATGGTAATCTTCCCCTTTGTCGAATGAATACACCGCATACGTGCGAGGACACCAATGGCAGATCACATCTTTGAATGAAGGTTTTCAACATGCACATTCCATGCACGTTGCTTTGAAAAATGTACTCCAAGGGCTTTAACAGAATCCACCATCTCTAACTGCTGGGAGCCCAGAAATAAATTCAGATTCTCTGTCAGCGTTTTTCCTTTAGGCGTGTACAAAATACCTTGTGTTTTTGAAGGGTTTATTTTTCAAAGAATTCACCGAGGCCCAGGCATCTAGGTCAGACATCCGATTTCATCCAAATTAATAAAAAATAATAATCCAACTGTATTACAATGGCTACATTCTTTTGTTGTCACCCGATAAAATTATTCTTGAATCCCTTACCAATTTATATCGTGAAGAAACTGACAAGAAAAATAATGTTCACTTTCTGTTTCGTACGTAGATATTTCATTGCAAAAGAATGGCAATAGATGCAACACTTAGGCTTTCTTTCGACACATCTGTTTGTCTATTGCACTCTGTTTAGGAACTGTCTTTACGAAGCCTAACTTACCACTTCCCTGCCAACCGAGAACCTTGGGCATGCGCACCTCACATTTCTCCTTCTACACCTGTTTCCCCGAATCCTTTGTCAAAAGAATCTCGCTTTCATCCTGTACATCAAGCCTGGGTGAAGAAATAAACAGTTTTGGTCCTACTTTACTTTCGCCCTGTGGTGAACAAAGAAGGTGATAAAAAACAATTTAAACTAAGATGAGATGCAGTACAAGCCAAACAGAAATGAAAATTAGAGATGCAGCACAAAGCAAGCAGAAGTGATGCATCATGACGGTTTCATATTTTTTTTTACATTGCTTTTGCACTCCGTATTTTCCTTTCTCCTGGATGGCCGTTTGCATAAGAAATAGAGGTGCTATTCGTTTAGATTTATGTTTGCTTTCCTGAAAGGAGTTGCTCACGGGCAAGCTGGAAGGCGGTCACCGTAAATGAGCTCTTTCGCAAGAGCCACTGCAACCATTTTCGTCTGCTCTCTGGCACACCCTTCTTTGCGTGCGAAGATGATTCTGACGGTGCGCATATATATCGTCGGCTCAGGAACCACTCAGCGCCACGACAACAAGCTGGGCCGCCTGGCTATTGTCATTACGCACCTCCGACCTCGATCCCCGTCTTCCCATTAACCGTGTGAGCGGGATATCAATTTCGGAGGCTTTATGTACCGCTTTCATTCAACGGTTGCTCGCACTTTCCGCTCACAAAACGCTTTGACAGCTTACGTGAAGCCTACAGGTTCCCTCTGTGAAGTATCAATGCGCTAAACAATAGGTAAGGGTGAAGCAAGTGAAATTCTCCCTCACTCGCAGTACTCGACTCAAGCTGAAGTCTCACTCAGACTCAACAAACTGGACATGGCGTAAATAATTCACACTCATATGTAGCATCGCACTGGTGCCAAGGTTCCTGTGTAACGCACTTGGTATCAACTCCCGCGATTGCTCCTTTTTGGGCTTAAGCACTGTTAAATAAAAACCGTGAAAAAAAAATATTAACCACCTGGTTTGCTGCTGCTTGTACTCACCAGATCTCACACCCCATAGAATTCACTTGGACTCTGACTAAACAAATTCAAATTCACGATGACTCTACGAAGTTATCAGGCCCACAAGATGCATAATAGCTAGGGCTCACTCAGGTTCAGGAAACCACCGAATCACTCAGACTCAATGGCTCAACCACGCTCGTGAATAGGCGCGGATAACACGGAGTCTAGCGGACTTGTAGAACCGGAAGTGGTACTGAAAATCTAAATGACTGGTATTCGTGAGGAATTGGATTCGCATGCCAGTGAAAACTCATCTGACCCAGACTCACACAAGCTCAAATTTGCTGGAACTCACTCCTAATGAAACTTGCGTTCAAAGGCACCAACATCGACAGAGTCCCGTTTTGATTCATACCACTCCGTCTCGATAAAGCTCGCTGAGATTCACGCAAACGGATTTCTCTTGTGTCTTTGCAAGCCTAAGTGAGTTCGCGGACTTCTGATGCAAATTGCATAGCGAACTTAAGAGTTTCCATGATTTGTCGAGCATTGCGCTTATGCTATCTGCCAACAGGCCACTCGGGTACTCTTGAAACCACAGAAGACCGCATAAAATAGGTTAGAGCACTATGAAGACCACGTACACTTATGCTAGTCCAAATGATAAGTTTAAAAGAAGACGAAACGGTTTGCAGAAAGCCGTACACAATCTGTAGATTGCGTTTCAGCACAAATTCATCTACGTTGACAGGTTCACCTTAAGGGAAAAAAAGTTCGATCAACAGGGGGCAAGTTGCCTCAGACCGGCTGTACGGCGTTTCCATACGTGGACGTATGTTTCACAAAGATAGATCGAATGATAGGTCGAAAACAATACTTTATTTTCTTTTTCATTCTATCTTTGTCCAATATTGGTCTACAGGTAGCTTGAAAACACGATCACATTTTTTATTATTTCTATCTTTGGCAAAGATAGGTGCATCTACTGAATCCTCTGTCAAGCTGTCGAGGCACTTTACCTTCGTTTGCTCAAGTTCTTTTGTTTGCAGATGGTGTTTTCATGTGCTGGCCCCCGGTTTGACTTTGTATATTCAACATGAAGATGTTCAGAATAGCTAGAGCGACATAATACTGTCTCATGCAAGCGGCAACGACTTACACACGGTGAACAAACGTTTCATCGGCCAGCCCATATCGCTTCAATAAATTCCTAAGCATGAATTCACAAACATTCTAGCTGAAAACTCCTGCTTGTAATTGGCTGGTCACCTACGCCAATAAATCTAACACCGTCAAGGGCTGGCACAAGCTTTTACGAGTACGGTCAGCTTCGTAAAGGTTTTGTCAAATGTTGGCGAAGCCTTTTCCGACTATATTAGGATTTCGGCACACATCTGTTAGTTATTGTGTTTATAACTACTGACAGTAGGGCTAGTAGTTAGTACGGATTCATTTCTGGTGTAATGTTACCACAGAAATGCCACTGTATGTTTTTCTGTCTTTGTTGACTTTATGAGCTCTCGTGAGACCGGTCGTACGTACGAGGACAGGTTTCACTGGAATATTATGTATGCATAGAGCAAGCATGAGACGGTAAATATATACTGGAGGTGCATTAAGGCTACTTAAGTTTATATCTTTAGAGGAATGGCCTACGCTACCGAGCCGCTCCCTTGCGAAAGAACCTCAGAAGGTCGGGGCCCCACCTGATCCTTCTCCGGCCATGGATGATTCACCCAAAACAGACCGTCAAGTCATCTCGGTGCTACGTTCTCTCATGGAGGCCATTCGAGCGCTTTTAGTGGACATGAGGACACCATCTGCTCGAAGCGCACTTAAAGTGTTGGACGCCTTAAGCCCAGTGCTTGCATCCCTCAACTAGAAAGATGGCTACTCATACCCCATCCTTCCGGAAAGAAGTCAAAGCAGCGTCCGTCATCCAGTGGAACGCCAGAGGGCTAAAATCACGAATTTCAGATTTTCGTCAGTTTGTCTACACCAATGGGTTTCCACTCATCGTCATTTGTGAGCCCAACTTGTTGAAACCAATAAGACTGTCAGGATACGAGTTTATCATGTCATCAACAAACGGTGCATGCAGCAAAATCGTCGTTTTTGTTCGTCGTGAACTCACCTATGTTTTGCAACCAATTGCGCCCCACGACGACAATCAATATATATGCATCACAGTTAAAAAGAACAAACTCTTGTTTACTCTCATAGGCGTGTATATATCGCCTTCCAGCAATTTCGATACCAAAAGATTTGAGGATATCTTGAGTGTTTGTCCCGCCCCATGAGTCATCATAGGAGATTTCAATGCGCACCATCCAGCATGGGGAAGTACAAGGACAAATGCAAGAGGACGAAGATTGGCAAGTATCGCCCACAACTATGGCCTTACTCTCCTGAACGATGGTAGCCCCACCTTTCTTCGAGGCGTGACATACGGCAGCTGCCTCGACCTTGCTTTCGTCTCCAACTCTCTCGCCAGATGTGTGAAGTGGTTTCCAGACATTGAGACACATGGGAGTGACCACATTCCCACCTATCTGAACATCAAAGGCTTGTCGTCTACATCAGGCTCACGGAATACCATTCGGACGATTCAATGGGCCAACTTCAAATCTGAGATGGAAGATGCCTGCCGCGAGGGCCTACCCTCTGGGTTAGAGCAAACGATTAAAATGACGATGCAAAACGCCACTCGCATGATGACGATCTCTTCCACGCGAAATGACTTCGACATAGAATTAGAGCGACTTCGAGCGCTTCGTCGCCGGGCGGAACGTCGATATCGACGTACAAAATCAATCCATGACCTTAGGGCAGCCAGGAGGATGCAAAAGAAGATTCAGCGTCGTATGGATAGATTAGCGTCGGAACGGTGGGCAACGTTTTGCCAGACACTCGACCCACGCAAGCCACTGTCTCACATTTGGAAAACGGTGCAAGGTCTGCGTTGCCTTCCGGAACGGCGTTTTCCATTCAAGGCGCTAGCGCTTTTCCAAGGGCGGCAAGACATTGATGTCGCAGAAGACATTTTCTGCGCGGATCGCAGACCGAGCGACTCGTCCAGATCCTCCAGCCCGAGCTGACGTCCCCCATTCCCGTGATTGCCGCATGGACCTTCCTTTTACAATGGAGGAGCTCGAAGCGGCACTAGCTCTCTGCAGGCGCTCATCATCTCCGGGTCCAGATGGTATATCATACAGGGCCTTGTGCTATCTCGGAGAGTCCGCACGGATAGAATTGTTGAGCCTTTACAACTCCTCATGGCAGGAGGGAAATGTTCCTGACGGATGGAAAGTAAGCCGCCTGGTGCCACTCTTAAAGCAGGGCAAATCCCCATTAGAACTCACCTCTTACCGCCCAATAGCACTGGCCAGCTGTGTAGGAAAGATAATGGAACGGATGATCCTTGGCCGCCTGGATTGGTACCTTGAATTTTACAAGATTTATCCGCTTTCCATGGCTGGTTTCCGACGTGACCGCTCTTCCATCGACAGTGTAGTTGATCTCGTTTCATATGTCCAGCACGAAAGGTCCCGTAAGCGTTTATCTGCAGCTTTATTCTTAGATGTGAAAGGGGCATATGATAACGTATTACATGAGGCCATTCTCGACGCTCTTGCGACGGTTGGCCTAGGTGGTCGAGTTTTCTTGTGGATTGCAAGTTACCTGTCTGCAAGATCATTCTATGTGTTAACTGACGATGGCCCAACTACGCGACGCTATACCAGCAGGGGCGTTCCTCAAGGCGGTGCTCTCAGCCCGACGCTATTCAACCTCGCTCTTGTTGGACTTGCTGAATGCTTGCCAACTACCATCAAGATTTCAACATACGCTGACGACATCTGTGTCTGGACTTCGGCAGTCACACGTCCTCAGATACGTGCGCGACTTCAAAGAGCGGCCACTTTGACAGCGAACTACTTGTGTAAACAGGGTCTCAGCATTTCACCTGAAAAATGCGCACTAGTCGCATTTACTCGGAAACCGATGACGCCTTATGTCATCTCAATCAATGGGCGGACCATTTCCTATGTCCGAAACCACAGATTCCTTGGCGTCATTATTGACCGAGACCTCTGTTGGAGCCCACACGTGGCCTACATGAAACGGCGCCTGACAGCTACTTCCCAGTTGTTCAAATACTTGACAGGGAAGACGTGGGGGATGTCAGTAGACGCAATGCTTAAACTCTACAGAGCTCTCTTTCTCGGTTTTTTAAGATACAGTCTACCTGTACTGAACAACACCTGCAAGACAAATATTCGTGTTCTGCAGGCAGTACAAGCTCAAGCACTCAGAGTCTGCCTTGGTTTGCCCAGATGTACGTCAACAGAGGCGACTCTTGCGATTGCTCGGGACCATCCAATGCGAACTCACATTACGGTGGAAGCCCTGAGAACGCACATCAGACATTTTGCACGTGCCCCCTATCACCACCTTGCAGCACTACCTTCAGACAGGCACCAATCATCATTCTCTAAAACTATCAACAAGTACAACGACAAACTTCCCTCGGGCTTCACCGCTGCATCTAAACCATCGATACCCCCTTGGTGTCTTATCAGCCCCACAGTACATCTCAGTGTACCAGGAATCGGAAAAAAGTCTGAACTGTCGTCGCCTGTCCTCAAACAACTGTCTCTGCTTCTTCTGCACGAGAGGTACGCGGACAGTGAACACATTTATACTGATGGTTCCACAAACACCCAGTGTTCGTCTGGTGCTGTGGTTGTCCCAGCAAAAGCTATTACCATCAGCTTCAGGACTGACCACCCGACAACGTCGACATCTGCTGAACTAGCTGCTCTTCGCGCTGCACTCCGTTTCGTCAGTCGGGAGCCACCTCGACAATGGTCCATCTTCAGCGACTCAAAGGCAGCCCTACAATCTGTACTATCAGCTCTGCGTCGCGGGCCATTCGAACAGCTCGTATTCGATATTAGATGCCTACTCCATACATCACAGGAGAAAGGACACCACGTGACGTTTCAGTGGCTGCCAAGTCACTGCGGCGTCACTGGAAACGAAGACGCCGATAATGCCGCTCGGGCAGCTCTTGAAGACGCACAAGAAGAGGCCATACCGCTTTCACGATCCGACGCAGCTAGCAGACTTCGAGTGCTTGCACAGGAGATGACGCTCTCTTCATGGTGCACACCAAACAGCCAGACCAACCAGAGCAACCGTCAATACCACCTGCCCTCTTTGATGCATCTCTATATGCCAACTGGACTCCGCCGAAGCGAGGCGACTCTGCTTTATCGCTTATGGTTAGGGGTGGCTTTCACGAAATCTTACTCATTCCGCATTGGAATGGCCGACAACGCTCTCTGCAATGCCTGTCTTTGCGAGGAGACGCTGCAACACATTCTGTGCGACTGTCCTGAATATAATGTTCAGCGACAGTCCCTGGCATCCGTTCTCGCGCACCTTGACACTAGACCATTGTCCCTCGACACGATTTTCACATGCCGCCGACAGAAGACATCGCAGGTGAAGGCGACGAAGGGACTACTTCAGTTTTTGAAAGAGACGGGATTGGACAAGCGGCTCTGACAGTGTTATCACGTACAATGCCAGATTGATGGACTCTACCGGACGATGTTTGTGTGCTGTGCTATGTGCTCTCTCTCTCTCTCTCCCCCTTCCCCATCTTTCATCGCCCCCATCCCTCTCCCATGTGTAGGGTAGCAAGCCGGTTACGCTAAACTGGTTAACCTCCCTGCCTTTCCTTCTCTACTTTTTCCTTCCTTCCTTCTGCAGGCTCTGTGTTAAGAGCATGCTTGATCTCCATGCCAATTTTGGTATCTTCTTGTGCCCTGACAACTCACTCTTTCCAGATTGATTTATTCCTTTTTATTTTTTATACTTTGGCATCAATATTAAGTGGATTTCGCCCCATCAACCTGAAACCTCTGCTTTTATTATTTATTTCTTGCCTTCACTTGGCTGAGGAGATCTAACAGGAGCTAACAGAGCACCAATTTTTCAGTGTTTCTGTGGACCAAAATATATTCGACTTGTTTTTCAAGATTTAATGAAACGCCACGCCGCTGATGCTGTTCGTTTTAGAGATGGCTTTCCATCCCCTTGCTCACCTAATTCATGGGGTGTCATTAGCGAGCCTAATTATTTTATTTAGGTTATTTAAGAGCCTGTAGAGATTACCTTGCATAAGAAGGGAAAGCTAAAATTTTTTAAGTGCCAGTGATTGCAGAAGATCTAGAAAAATATATAGAAAAAAGAATCCGGGAGTACCCACCTTACGATCGATGGCAACATTAATGCGATTAGCGCTGAAACAATTTAGCGACATACCGTATCGCCGTCGCAGAGTGCTCTTACATGTGAGACGTGTATACAACCTGGTTCCTCTCTCACGCTTCGAATTGAAGATGCAGCGCCATCCAGCGGCGCGGCCGCGAAGTCCGCGCGTGGCGCACATGTGAATGTATATTCGGACATGATTGTCTGAGTATGTATTACGTGCGTATAATTTTGCCGAAATCTGAAGACATCTTTATTGTTTATTGCAACCGAAGAACCGCACATGCCCTGAGCCCGCATACCTAGTCAGTGAAGTTTCATTTCATTTTTATTGCCTTAAAACCCCATTCGGGGTATTACATAAGGGGTGGTTCACATGTGGACACAAGAAAAGGCAGGTGTTACGCTGAATACAAGTCGACGGGAAAGTGGTTTATTGGAGAGGCACACATTTGGTGGCGAATACCCAGTAATTCAAGTTAGCGCGAAGAGTAGTTGATTAAAGAGGCACACAGTCCCAGTGACACATACCAAATGACCCAATTTGGTGTCACGGTTGATTCCCAACTCCGTTCCCTCAGCCCGATGTTGTACCCATTAAAATTGACTACCTAGAGAGCAAAGTTGGCGATGAATCGCTTAGAGAGATCGTCCCCTGATTGTACGGGAAGTTACCAATGAATTCTATTCGCGGCAATACTGTTACATCCATTGTAACAGTTACAGCGACGACGTTGTCCTTCCTTCCATATATATATATATATATATATATATATATATATATATATATATATACACTCTTCCTGCATCTCCTTATAATGTTTCGCGAACAAAAGTCTCGTCTCGTATTTGTTTGCCTCTTCGTCGGTTTCGGCTTTTATTATTGTTCTCTTATCACGTTCTTCTCCCTAATTAGGACGTCGGAAATGGTGTAGCTGAAGAACAAAACAAGCCATATCAAGCAGCGAAGTGAGGCGCTCGCGCGAGGTGACGTTCATACCGAGCCAAGAAACAAGAGGGGGGCTGGGAGGTCGGTTCCCGAATTACAGCCGGATCCTGCGTGTAGCCACCGCGTTCGTCAGAACAATGGGTTCCGTCAGGCGCACACGCGCGATACAGAGAAAAAAAGAAGAGTTACAAAAAAAAAAGATAACATGGGGGAGCACCATGTGCTTGTCTGGCACCTTTTAAAAAGCCTCGCACAGGCGACAACATTACAGCTGCGCAGAAGCTAGGAGCAGCCCCCGGCGGTGTCCCATTCAGGAGCGATGGCGAGACCGGCTCTCGGCTGCCGTGTCTATGTGTGAGTAGCTTGTGCTTGTAAGAGGTATTCATTAACGCTTGCGCACAGTGTCTCCCGAAAGGCCAAGCGTGCGTTACTTTCAGCATGCTTATTCTTTTTTTGGTTATTTTTCCCGAGAACAGAGAGTGGTGCACGCCTGCCTGGTTCTCTCACTTGACCCTGTGGGATATATTCTAAGCTTATCCTGATAAGAATTATCGCTTTCAATTTATTTCATTTCACGCGAGGGATGTTAACAGAGCGAAATTACTATACATATGAAGTAGAATGCTGGTCCCAGGACACTGATAGTCATGAACATTGGTCTTGCGTTTCTTTGGCACTGTTCCTATTGTAACTTGTTTTTCTTAGAAAACCATTCATGTGAGGGTTAAAGATTTGAGTCTAGTAAACGGATTAAAAAAATATGCAGGAACTTCACGGGAGTTGTCCAAGTATGCGTAGGCATTGTACCGCTTTCTCATCTCCAGGCAGGACGGCATCATTATCAATTTCAACAAAGTTTATCCGACTAGTATAAACTCTTATCCCCCCTATAGGTCGTTATCAGCCTTATAGGACTCGTTCCGACCCTTATCAACTCTTATAGGCTGTTATCAACTTAATCACACCTGCTTTCATAATATAAACCCTTATAACGCCTTGTCCGACGTTATAAACCTTATTGGATTCGATCCGAACCTTATCTGTCTTTATCAACTTTATCGGACATGATCCGACCCTCATCAACCATTATCAATCCCTATGATAATTGTTCCAACCATTGTAAGCCCTTATGAGTCTTTAGCACCTTATCCACCACATCGAAACATTATCAATCGTGATGTGACCCCACACAACGCCTCATCACTCCTTTTGATCCTAATCAACTCACTGACTGCTTATCTGTCTGTTGCGCGGCGCAAAGCGTGCGAGCCCTCACAGTTTGGTGGCATTTCGGTCGGTGAAGGAACGCCCCAACGAAAGGCACATCCAGCGATCACCGAAACGCGCGGGAATATAGCGTGCTTAGCATAAAATTTTGGAAAAAAACCGAAATTTTTCAGATGTCTACAAGGCTCTATGCCGCCTCTACGTGTGGTCCAAGAGGTGGCTTTTATTCCACCATCATCAAATCTGTCAACAATGCCTTCATAGAAACTGTTCTCCTTTGACATTTGTTTTGTAGCTCCGGCGCGACACATTCGTGTGGTTCAAATGTACTCACCTGGTGTAAGCATGGGTGCTTGTAGCACCGATGTTTATTCTTTCGTATTTATTCTGTTTTCTTTTTCTTCATGGAGAGCAACCTAAAGTGTTACTTACAGACAGACTGACCAATTGATTTAGTACGTGAGTCGCATAAGAATGCTTACACATTGAATGTGCATGACGCCCAAGAACATATGTTCTTTGTTAACAAGAATACGCTCACCTTGGATTTCAATAGTGGGATGAGGAAGTCGTCCTCACCGTCTCGAAAAAAAGGACACCGTAGCTTATATGTGGATTGACCTTGAACCACTTCTCGTCTGCCGATTTGGATGCCTTCTTCAGCCCACTTGTGTATGGCAAAGTGGCATGCTGCAGCATTTCAAATAGCTATCTGTACCTAGCCTACGCAGACAGAACAGTATATAGCCAGATTCAGTGAGGAACGGAGTGTGTTGATCTCACAATACAAAGCGTACAACTTAGCACGCATCCACGAGGTACGCCACTTCCCTGAGTATATAGCTCTCAATAGCATTCAGCATGTTCCCCCTGATGCCCATTCCTGACAGATCACCCGCAGTATGCTATAGCACCGCGTTGTATCGTACGTATTTTCCATATCAAGAAAGACAGATAAGAAAAAATGCTGGCTCTCCCGCAATCTAGAGTAGATTTAAGCATTAACTGGATACGGGCAGAGAAGATTGGTTGGAGATAATATTGGCCACAATCTTAAAATCGGTGTGATGCATGTTCGCAACCGCACACCCCACCACACCACACCTTACCACGCCATACGGTGCATTGGTCCATATGGAGGTAATAGTTTCCTGTCACAGACAGAATGTCATTGCAAATCTCGTCTCGCCCAAACAGCTATCGGTGGCACGCCAGACGCGTCGCGGAACTCAGGGACCACTGACGTTGAAAAGAACACAGTCAACACTGTCACAGCGCCAAAAGATGACAATCATCTGTGCCCTATATCTACCTTGGGAACGACGCCTATTAGAAATGACAAATAGAACTTCAGCGTACTAAAAGTAATAGGTTCAGCGAAATTGCCAGCAAACACTAGGAAGAACCAGGAACCAATATTTTTTGTAACTTCTTTGGACATTAAGTAGTTTATGTAATGTGGTGTTGTACAAAGGGTTGGGCGCCGAAAGCCACATTTGAGTTTTGACGGGTGCCCGGATGATCCAGTTTTGTTCTCGCAACCATGCCCGGATGTTCTCATTCTATTCTCGTCTTGAGTGCCCGAATAATGGCTCAGGATTTTGGCTCAATATCTCTTGAAAATCGCCGACAAAGACAGCTAAAAACATTTCATGCTTAAAAGCTGTTTATGAACAAACGCATTAAGTATGTTTGTCTAGACTCGCACGAGATTCGGCCCTCTCTAAAGTCACATTGTATCTTGTAAGCGCTATCGGTCGGTAACTTCTCACCGAGGACAGTACTTTTTCCTGTTTCAAAACTGGGACCACAAAAGCTTCCTTCTATGCGGACGGAAGGTGACCGGCAGTCCAGACAGTATTGATATGTGCGAGTAGCCTTAATTGTGTATGAGTGTTGAAGTATTTATTCATACCACGCAAGATTCAATCAGGTGCTAGTGAATAGCTCCAACATCCCGTTAAGGAAGCTCTATGCTCAGCAATGCAGAAGGGATGGTGGTATAGCCCGTTTGGTATGCATGTAGAGTCGAGCGCCTGACGTGCGCCTATTTCGTTGTAGGCGATGAATGCCTCCGAATAAATCTATCGAGCTAGATGCGTGCTTGAATTGCTCACCAAGGGCTTTCGCCGTGCCTTCCAAGCTATTTCGTCGGTCATTCACCAGAGGTAAGGAATAGACCTACTGCCCTGTAGCCTCCTTAAAAGTATTTTTGGTTACCCTGCAGTGCAAGTTGACAAAAACAGTTGCTAAGCCAATCACTGAATCTGTCAAAGAATAGGAGTTCTTATGGATATTGTCATAGCATGGTCCTTTCTTATTGAACAGACAAGCACCAGGAGGCAACAGAATGTTTTGTATTACTTTAACACTCGAGCCACACCGAGACTCACCCCACAGACTGTTGTGGGCATTTAAGTGGCCAACGACAACATAAGTTTCAAGCAGCTCAGTAACGAGGCGGCAGCGTTCTTTCCTGCTGAGGTGAGAATCCGGTACAATGTATATAGAGCAGGCCGTAACTAATTTATTGAATGGAATTGCAGCTAATGATACTGCTTCGAGGGGCGTCTGAGGACTAAATGTTGACAAGCTGCGGACTTGTTGACAACTACTGATGTACTGCCGCCCGGGGTGTTCCCATCATCAAAATCTTTGCGGAAAACAGAATCATCATAATCAATCTATTTTTATGTCAACAGCAGGACGCTGACATCTCCGTGCGATCTCCAATCACTCCTGTCTTGCGCCAGCTTATTCAAACTTGCGTTTGTGAATTTACTGATTTCATCACCCCACCTTATTATCTGCCGTCCTCGACTGGGCTTCCCTTCCTTTGGCCCCCATTCTGTAACTCTAATGGCCCACCAGTTACCTACCTTACGCATTACATGGTCGGCTTTGCTGTATATTTTTTAAAATAATGTCAATTAGAATATCGGCTAACCCCATTTGTTCTCTGAATCATACCGCTCACTTCCTGTTTCGTAACATTTTTTATTCCACCAATTATTGTGCGCTCCTTGACTTGTTTTCGAGCTTCTTCGTTAACCTACAAGTTACTGCCCCATATGTTAGCACCGGCAGAATGCAATGATTGTACACTTTTCTTTTCAGCAACAGCGGTGAGCACCCAATCAGGATTTCCCAATGCCTGTCTTAGGCACTCCAACCCATTTTTATTCTACTGTAAACTTCCTTCTCATGATGAGATTATCCTGTGAGTAATTGACCTAGATAAACGTATCCTTCACATATTCCGCTGGATGAATGGCAATCTTGAACTCTCGTTCCTTTGCCGGACTATTGATGAATATCGTTGTCTTCTGTATATTACTCTTTAACCCCGCTATTACACTGTGCAGGAAAATAGCACATTTTAGAGATAAAGCTGGTTTGCGTGGTTTCGAAAGCGTCTCTTGAACAGAGAGCTATTTTGGATTATACTTATGTAAGGGTTCTTTTTACGTCGTCAACATTATGGAGAAGACTCCCGACATTCCAGTGTAATTTTTGTCTACCGATATTGAAATGGTTTGTGAAAAGTGCGCTTATGAGAGAGAAGTTAGCTCATAGAGCCCTTTCCAGGCACCACGATGCGATATTTGCCCCTTTTTTGAAACAGTTGAGAGAATCCCGTCACTCCTTAGGTGCGATTCGCGCGGAGCTGGACCAGTGCTCCTCTGAACTTTGTGTTCAATCTGAAGGCCTCGTCGCGAGGGACGAATGAAACCTTAGAGGCCACCTGTCCCTAGAGGTCGATGACCCCTTCAAGGATGGCGGAGCAGTGCTGGTTCTAACTACTCAAGGGATTGCGTTCATCGTGTGGTGTTAGGATACTGCTGCTGGGACATCCCCAAATGACACTAAGTTAAGCAGCTTACGTATTGGTTCTAATAGCGGAGTTGCGAAATCAGACAAACGCTAGTGAAAGTTGATGCTTTGTAGCTGGGGCCAAGAGCTCTAGTTAGACATTTGCAACTAAAAAAAGAGAAATTGTTCTTAACGCATTTTCTACTTTCCCATAATGAATGACGCGGAAAAGTGGAAAGCTTTTCATTCTCGCCATACGAAAAAAAGGAAAACTTCATCGGTGTGCCTTCTTTTCTGGGGGCGATGAGGAAGGAGATGGGATAGAGCTATCAATAAATATAGATACAATTTTCGGCCACAGCACCAGCCACCCACCATGGTGCCCAACGGAAAGAACCGGTCCTGCGACCGCGAGCTGTGCGCCACTAGTGTATCCAATATGAGCACCTCAGGGTGGTTACGCCACACGAGAAAAATAGGAACTAAAAGGAAGTAGAGACCACAGGATAGATTGCAAGTGAAAAAGGAACACGAAGATTGAATAAAAGTATGCAAGAGAGGGCAACTGCCGATTTTCCCCGAGTGGGTTAGTCCAGGGGTACAGTCTACGTGGAGTCGAGGCCAAAGTTGTGTGTCGGCTCCGCAGAGGGGTCTTAAAGGTGCAAACACTGAACATCTGTTCAACCTCTTAGGTCCCCCTTTTGCTAAGGCATGGTTACGCCACGCACGTTTGTGGGTCCAGACCCCGTGTGCTGAGGCCCGCGGTGTCGCAACACGCCAAAGGCTTGCTGACGCAGGCGCCTGTGCGGGATTTTCAGGCTTTCCGGGGGTGAAGGAGGTTCACTGAAGAGCGGCACGTACGTACGCATCAGCACGCGCTCAGTGACTAAAGTTGTTCTGATGGCTTGTTTTGAACACTATTACCACTGCGCAGCAGCCCGATGCGCTAAGCATTCAACCACATACTAGCCGGTGACAGAGGTAGGAGAGAAAATAGCTGCATACAATCATAAAACCATACATACATACATACGCACAAACGCAGATAGACAGACAGCTCAATAGACAGACAGACAGACGGACGGACGGACGGACGGACAGACAGACAGACAGACAGACAGACAGACAGACAGACAGACAGACAGACAGACAGACAGACAGACAGACAGACAGACAGACAGACGGACAGACAAACAGACGGACGGACAGACAGACGGACAGACAGACAGACAGACAGACGGACAGACAGACAGACAGACAGACAGACGGACAGACAGACAGACGGACAGACAGACAGACAGACAGACGGACAGACGGACAGACAGACAGACGGACAGACGGACAGACAGACGGACACAGACAGACAGACAGACAGACAGATAGCCGCCCGGAAAGTGCTTGAAGTACTATATAATGCGAACGCCACTTTGTCGTTTGACGAGATATTTCTTTTCAATTATTATATGGCTCAAGTCTTTGCTGAAATACGTGCTATGTACATATGCGTGTAAGCGTGTGCGTGCGTGCGTTCCAGTACGCCCGCAAAGCTCGAGCGCCTCGAACAGAGCATTGCGAAAGAGATATATTCACCCGGGAAAATGCAGCCGCTGGCGAAAGAAGCGTTACGTATCACGCGTTGCGCAAGGCCTGCTCTTCCCGTTCCCTGGCGGCCCTTATCCGAGGCGAAGGACCTCACTTTGCTGGTCTCCAAGTGATAAGTACGACGACATATAGCTTTCGCCACTGTCGGCACATTCGGCGAGCGTCACGAAACCGAACAGCGTTAGCTAGCAGCAAGAAACGGCAACCATCCGACCCGCTTGCCGCCGATGCAGCAGCGCCGTTGTTTCCCGCGAGGAGCCTAGGGAGACAGTGCCGCATGGTCTTCTATGGCGAGACAACGACGATGCCGGCAGCTGCGGCTGCTGGCAACGCGTGTCGAAAAGCCTCCGGCCAGCAATGGGCGTTAATGACCGTTCGCGAAAGACTTCGATCATACCACCCTTGCAAACGGGATGTGTTATCACGGCCCAAAGAATATCGAAAGAAAAAAACATATAAAACAGAGAGGGGAAGGCGATGTCGATGGCGACGGCCGCTAACTACTAACGAGGAAGGCTTCCCCACCCTAAGTCTTTTTAGCAATGGGGAAGAAATGGCGGCCGCGGCTTCTTGCCCAGAGTCCCAATGGAGTGGTTTGGAAAAGAAGTGCGCGTGTCGGTGTCTTCAAGGCAGGTCTTTCGTGGGAGCGCGTGTGCACGTCTGCGAATTTGTGAGTGTCTAAGTGGAGAGGGCGCATGTATGCGGGCGTGTGTGCATGCGTGTGTCTGCACGTGTGTGTATACAGGCAAGCACTTGAGTGCGGTTCGAGAGGGAGAGAGAGAAAAGGAAATTGCACATAAATGCAGGGATGTTACAGCCAGTGCAATCAATGTTCGGGTGGCTCCCATGTGCTGGGGCGACAGCGTACATATAGAAAACAAATAAGGAATTATGGAGTGGAACGTTCCAGAACGACACAGTGTGCATTGTGAGGCCCCTCATGAATTTTGACCGCATCGTTTGGTCTCTTGGGAGACATTTTTTTTTTCTTTCCGTCGTCATGCTTTCACCGCTGCCAGGGATCGAACCGTCGACCTCTTGCTCAATAGCACAACGTCACAGCCACTAAGTCACAACGTGTGGTCAAGAGAGAAAAGGTGAGCTGTGAGGAGGCGAGATAAACGAAACAGAAAGAGAAAGGAACTGTACGAACAATCACTAAGTGAGCGAAAATGGGCATGACCTTAAAAATATGCGTCGTGTTACGCTCTGTTGCTAGCACAAAACAGAAGAGAAATTTGGGGTCGGGCAAAGTTAAACTACCCAAAGGAACATTAAGCTTTCAGACCATGCCTTTCGCTTCCAAGTGTTACAGGCTTCCAAAACAAAATGAAATGAATTGGACATGTGCCAGAAATCTTTAGCAAGAAAAAATAAGTAATAATAACAAAAGGAGATGTGATACCATTAAACTTACCGCGCCATGAGTATAGCAGTTATCGGAAGTTAATGCGTGCTAACGAAAGAGACGTTACACAATATCAGGAGCAGTGTTGCTCATCAACCTTGGGTTTAGTAGAGGCAATATACAAGTGAATACAAGTCTTAAGAGGCACGTGGGCGATGTGCAAAAACCAAAGAAAATGGATAATGACTACTATTTTTCCAATAGTGAACAAGAGAATTGAAAAATAACGATTAAATTTAAAAGCAAACTTAAAGCTACGGTAGCAACAGAAAGGGGTAGGTTAGATAGTATGTTAACAAGTTGTATTCTCACACATAGCGGTACATTATTACACGAAAGTCGCAGAGAGGTCGGCCTCGAACGGAAAAATAAAGCAAGAATAATGCCGCATGTAGGACACATCGCAAGCTCGGCATTACTGAAAGGCGCCGGGACTCGTTGGCGAAACAGTTGGTTCCAGGGCAATAAGAATCGGGCGAATTATCAAAAGCGGGGAAGATGGCCGTTATAATAAAATTACTGCATCTCGAGTGAGGCTGCGTTGCTTCGAGTCTTTCCGCTTGACTAGCATTTAGAAATGGCTCTTTTTTTTGTACGCGTATTACACTGATCGATAATCACACGTTTTCCCGTTGTAACATTCAACGGGCACTACAGCGATACCGGTGAAATTTTTAAAGCATTCACAATTACGGAAATGTAGCAGGGGAAAAAAAAGGCAGTGATGTTCTGGCGGTAAATGTGACAGAAATACGTGAGCATTACATCGCACCTCTTTGAGGCTTGCTCTTTCACGGATGAAACCGCGGCCTTTCACGGTTCAAACCGTGTTGACCCCGTGGCAAAGTGTTGCTGAGGAGCTCACTCGACGCAGGTCCGGCCTCTTCGAGGAGTAAAGTGGAACTATATATATATATATATATATATATATAACCTTCCTTGCAGTTCTTTTTTGTCCGTGTCGCATAAGTGCTATGGTCACAGTAACCGTACCGAGCCTCGAACGGCCAGTCGCGCCGAAATTTTGCGTGAATTCGCGAGCTTCTTTCACGCTCGGAAAAACAGCCTTATGTTGCCGTGTTCCCGCATGGGTTGCAGAAGATAGTGCTAGCCTTTCGTCCTTCCCCGCAAGAACTACTTCTCTGTAGCACACGCAGAGCAACAAAAAGCTGTATCGAGAGTTTTTCATGTTGCTCTGTAATTTTCTCATTGACACTTTTTCGTCTAAATATACTATTTGAGAAGTTGATTAATCAATTAAGATTAATTATGTAATTAGGCGGAATGCAGAAAAGAATCGGAGTATCCTCAAGCGACGGCAACCAACGTTACCCTTGTTCTGTCCCGCTATGGGGCATTTCCATATCTTTAAATATTGGTGCGTGATAGTTGGGAGAACCTGTATGCTAGAAACCACCACTTTAAATGCATAAAAGTAAATTAAGTGAAATCAGATTTCGCTTATAACTTATTTGTAACCCACTAGTGCATGCTCAATCAATCAAACAATTAATAACAAATTAATGGTCAGTGACCCTTTTCATGATCGATTGCTTCAGTTGGTATTGCCTCATTACTGTCCTTTTTTTCTGCTTTGAAGATGTTTCCCGCGTTTGTAGCGCGAAAAGAAAGCAACGGTAGCACATGGAAAGAAGCACGCAGAAAGTGAATACTCGCCGATGGTATTGAAAGTGAAAGTGAAAGTGAAAGTTTATTTTCTTTTGAACGAAAAGAGGGCGCCAAGACTGACAAGACTGACAAGGTACTGGTCCTGGTGCTGGTCCAAAAGCCTTTATACTACTCAAGAATTTTTTTTATTTCACTCCTTAAGTACGCCAGCAGGCTGCCACGAATGGTGAAAAAAAAAGACGTTTTTCCTTTATGAGGGGGCCGACTGAGCTTCTCGACAATCCAGTCGACTAATTGCACTAATGACGATTCTTCGCAGGCGGTAATGGGTAACTGTCTAAATCTGTTTTATTCCTTAAAAGTGATCCGAGGAGCCACCTATCGAAGTAGACTATGCGCGCAATTAGAGACTTCCGGTACCTGAGAATTTCACTTGCAGCTCATTCTGCGCTTAATGCGTCCCTTAGGAGCGGGGACACTGCGCGTGGTCGTTTCCAAGCTGTTCGCACTTTCTATTACTTTGCATGTAATTAAATTGCTAATGTTAATTTGCTAACCGGTGATTGTTCGTTCTCCTTTTCTGTCACGTTTGTGAAGTCGTTTACTAGAGTTGATGGAGCGAACTGTGATAGGTGATTTAACTATGCTTATCCGCTAGGTGTACTTCTTGATCAATTGAGCGGTTTCGCGCTGGTCTTGTGTTTTTTTTGAATGTTTTTAGTACACTAAAAAACATGGACTCTTAACCTCGTATGCTGATTGATTGCTGAATTATACTTTAATCAAAACTGGCAAGTGCGGCAGAAAAATAAAAGGGAGGGGTGGCGAGGGGTTGTGCGTGTCCCGTAACTGACGGGCTATAAGGAACTCCGCAGTGGATGTCTCCAGAATAGTTCTAGCCTAGTTGGAGTTATTAAATATGCACAAAAACAGGATATACGAGCTTTTTGGTTGCAATTTGCTTCCATCTGAATACGGTCGTGGGAATCGAATCCACCACTTCAGACTCGGCAGTAGAACGCCTCAGCCACTGAGCAATGGCAGCGGGTAAGCAGGACGAGACCCCGTTAACAGGAGCACCAGCACAGTTGTGATGGCCTATTTACGCAATAGGAAGCAAAAGTAGAGGTTTATATAAAAAAGACCCAGATCCAACGTAACGTTTCAATCTAAATGCCGTAACAGTTGCTTCTGTTAGCGAAGTATAAACAAATAAGGGATAACACGTACGAAGCCTCTCCACCTGTAGCTATTAAGCGTTACTATTAACCTATTAAGTCGAAGGCGATGTGTGATGCTCGTCGAAGGAAGAATGCTGATGAGAGGTACAGAAATGTACAATACGTATCTGAATGCATTGAAGGCTTCTTTGCATCTTCGTGTCATAGTGGCCCATACCTGGGGTACAGGCCAAGTGTGGGCACACCTAGTGCGATATACTTATTGCACATAGACAATGTTATCGAATTTATTTGTTCGTGCACAGAAGAAGTCACACATATCAAGTAGCCCAGGTTGTTGTTTAAATCAGAATTCCGGAGAGAAACTGTGGAGATATCTGCGGTTATTCTCAATACAAAACAAGATAACCGAATGCTTCGAAAAAGATATTCGTTTTATTAAGGCAATGATGCGCTCGATGGTGTGTATTTCACAGAGTTGGGATATTTATATAACGGTTGTTGCTTCATTCCGCAATTCCCTAGAGAATACAGCCGTTAACCAGCAATGCTGTGGTGGCTGTACAAGCAGTTTCACCTGTAAGCCTATCCGCCAAATAGGTGTGACTCACACACCCACTGGCGCATTACCAGTTACCCAAGTTGGCATCAATGAATACCGCGACGTTCACGAATAACAGCACAGACTGCGTGGAAAATGCCCAATGGTCCAAGGCGGTGTGAAGGAGTTTTTCGGGCAGAGGTGCCTAGCCAGTCCCGTGTCGACGGGGACCCATGTCGGCGTGAAAGGGGTTCGCTGAAGAGCGGCACGTGTGTGCGAATTTTTGGCGAGTTCTTGTTTGACCGAGGGGTCCTAAACATGCACTGCCTAAGAATCGGTCACCTATGCTTGTCCGATGGTTCGTTTCAAACCCAATTCCCTCAGAACGGCCGCCCAATGCGCTACCCATTCGACCACGAACTACCCAGTGACCCCGCTAGTCGGGAAATCGGTTTCATACATACATACATACATACATACATACATACATACATACATACATACATACATACATACATACTTACATACATACATACATACATACATACATACATACATACATACATACGTGCATGCATGCATGCATACATACATACATACATACATACATACATACATACATACATACATACATACATACATACATACATACATACATACATAGTCTAAAGAATGTGTGTGCAGTACTTTACGAGTGCTAACGCATTGCAAAAGGGAGCCCGACTGACGCAGTTCTATAGCCTAGGTGGACCTGTCTGAATGTATTCAGGTGAGGGAGCCAGGGTGAGCCTGGCCGAATAAAATTTGGTGAGTCTGTAGCCTTGTGAGGGGTAGTGGCTGAGTAGACTTTTGTGAGTCCAAATTACAGTTAGTGGGCTTGGTTGTCTAATATCCTTGTGATTGTGAGTCCTAGCGAGTCCGGATGAGTAGATTCTCGGTGAATAAGAGTCCGAGTGAGGCCCAGCTGAGTAGAAACCTTGATAGTCTCACTCAGAGTGAGCCAGGATAAGTAGAATTTTTGGCGAGTTTTTGTTTGACCGAGGGGTCCTAAACAAAAAAATACAATTTTTTGAGGGACTCAGAGTGAGTTTCCAATATTCGGCCGATCTATGGTCTCTGCTATATCCGACGCATGCTTGTGTACATTGCGGCCACTCCGCATTTTTAAAAGTAGACTAATGGTAAACACTTGATCAATTTAAACTCATCAGATTTTGTTTCAAAACTGAAATATAAAATGAAGCTAATTCAAGTTTGAATGTTTATTTATTTCCCGCAGTAACCGCAGCGTCGTAACATCAGTGAGCCATCAGAGGGTTCAGAGTATCTTATGTAGTATTCGGGTGGTTGTGGTTCAATAAAATTTTCTAGAATCTTTCTCAGCTGAGTTTTCAGCTGTTTTAGAATGCAATGCGGTCCCTCTTTGCCGATAAGAAAGAAAGAAACATGATGACAGGCTCAAGGAGACGCCGTCGAAATCTGCGACGTCACAGCTGGCTACTGTGAGAACTTCAATGCGGTGTTGCCACGTCTCTTGTTCTTGCCCCCTTTTGTGCCTCACAAAGCCTCACATTAAGAGTGACTTTATTGGTACTGCCTAAAGTAATTTACAAATAAAGCTCCAATCATTTTTTCTCCTTCGCGTCGCTCTTAGTGCTCCCCTATATCCTGTTCAGTTCGTTCTCTATAATCCGACGCGTCTTGAAACGTCCCCTTCACCTCTCTTTTTGTTGTTGGTGTATACGAATGCGATCCCTGAAACGTTTCAGCTCTTGGCTACTGCAATAGCCCACCAAATTTAGCGGGCTTTACAGACAATGGCAAGCAGCAGTGATCCGCCAGAAGCCCAGAAAATTTGAACAAACTTTCTGGCTAGCTAATCGCAGTTTTAGAAAAGAATTCTGCCGTGAATTGTCAGAAAAACTTACGATCTGTAACTGTAGGTGCTTGAAGCATGAGGCGCATTGAAGCACTGAGATTAAGAATGGTGCAAATGGACGTCCAGTGTATTGTCGATCGCCCTTGTGTAAAGCAGTCACGATTTGGGTGCCACCTTTCGCGTCAAAGTAGAAGCTGTAATAAGACCACACATGATGAGACATTGCGCTATATATATAGATATATAAGATAGAGATCTGCAACCGGGCAGCTACCTCAAGGCAGCTTCTGCTGGCGTTTGCTTAGTCTTCAACGCACCTACAAATCACTTGAAAAGTTGATCTGCCAAGTTCCTATTCAATCAATCAATCAATCAATCAATCAATCAATCAATCAATCAATCAATCAATCAATCAATCAATCAATCAATCAATCAATCAATCAATCAATCAATCAATCAATCAATCAATCAATCAATCAATCAATTCCTGTTTTGGCTTCAAGCAGCAGAGGGCTACAGGAGAAAAAGTGGTAACTTGGCGATCTCCTGAGCCCTTTCCTAAACAACTATACAAAATTCCCCCTGTTTATTTACTCAAACATATTCGTGGTAGAAAAAGAAGAGAAAAAAATTGCAGACCGAACGCACATGGTAGAAACCATTTGACGCGATGCTTTATTGAAGCGGGGTTCGATGGGCTTTATACCTAACTTAGATGCCTACAATTATGTTTACTTTCATTATATGGTGTAATTTCCTTTACCGTTTGAAAATTCAATGCACCACAAAGGTAAACACAATATTGCGACACAATTTTCATGTTTCTGCATTGCATGCTCCACAAGCTATACTGATATACAAACCCTTAAGTCACGTGGAGGCAGGGTGTGAAATATACTGACAGCGATGTTGCTATAGGACGAAGGCAATTTAGATGGTTGTAGAGGAAATAATGGCGATGACAGTTGTACGCAGATAAAAATACATGCGCCAAGTATAACATGTAAGCGCGCTGCACCTTTTGTGGCACTAGGGGGCGTACCCACTCTGGAGGATTGGCCAAGAACGGACTTATGCTAAATCGCAGTCGCGCCAAGTGGCTAAGTAAAGAAAAATAATAAAGTGTAAATCAATAGAACCCGTAAATTCTGGTAACATAATGATGTACCTTGGAGGCATTTGTAAGCCTGCCGCAGCCGTACCGGCGGCGTAACGAGACAAAGTGCAGGTCGCTCCATCTGTTGTGTCGACGCGCAGAAGTACGCTTGCGAGGGAAAATTCTCCGATGGGCGCACATGGTACCAGCTCGCCCAGCACAATGGCTTCTCGGCTGCAGTTTGTTTTCCCAAATGTTGGCCGGTGAAGCTGGAAGGGCTGCCCGTACGCATGTGAGGCCCTTACTCAAGGATAGGCATCGACCAGGGTAGATATGAACGAAGTAAGGTAGACAGAAGGTAGATATAAACGAAGTAAATAGACATCTAAATTTTAAAAGTAACACCGTCTGACGGTGTCCGATGTCTCCATCCGATCCATGAGCAGACACTGCACTTTTCATTTGCGCGAGTTACGTTGATGCGCGTACTTTCCGTGCGGTGTGTGTACCTGTACAAGTGGCAAATACAGCCACTTCTCTAACTGAATATAACCCAGAAAATATTACTGACGCAATAAAACGAGCATGACACCTGCAGGATGCAAAGACGCACAAGAGCGCTACATTCCCAAAAGTCAGTGTACAATCAACAGTAAATGTTTTTGTCAGCAAGTAGAAATGGTTAATGGCTCAGCTGGAGCCGTATTCTAGAACGATCCCCTTCGGTGGTACTATCGCCTCGACGATAGTTTGTCGTCAGGCGTGCACTGATTGGTTGCTCTAGCAAAATCGGATGAGCTATGTCATTCGATTTTGTCCAACCAGCGATAGTATCACTGTAGTGGATCGTTTCAGAATACGGCCCCTGGTCTTTCCAGTCGATAATGGCGAGAATCTTGGCTTCTCCATAAAAAAAGGTGTCAGTGACATATATATATATATATAGAGAGAGAGAGAGAGACAGACTTTATTTTACAGGAAGAGATTTTGAGGAGGGGTGGGCGGGACCCCACTGGCCTATGCCGCCTACTTAAGGAGTTAAGTCAGAACGGGCGAGCTATGCCTCCCACTGCGTCATTGTGTAGCTGCTATTCGACTTATGAGGGTGCTTAGTGCACTCCCTGATTAGGTGTAATAGGGTGGGTATTCCACCGCACCAAGGGCAGTTGACCCTATTGAGAGTGGGACACATGGCATTTAGCAATTTTAGATGGGGGAATAACCCAGTCGGTATTCTTGCGCCAATCAGCGGCCTCTTTCTCCGCTAAGTTGTGCGTGAGGAAGCGGGCATTTTCTGCGGACTCCGCGCTGATGAGCGATGATGTCTTTGGCATTTAAATTGACGGGATTTTTAGTGGGATAGTGCGAGTGGTTGGGGCTAGAAGAGGACGCCGTCGCTCGGTTGGTAAACCCTCGAGCTAAGGGGTTAGCCTTTTCGTTCCCCAATACCCTCGTATGTGACCGGGCACCAGAGTAGGCGGTGAAGGTGGCTGAAACACTTGGGAATTATCGGCGAACCTAGCCGCAGTCACGCGCCCCTTGAGAGGGTATAACCGGGAATTAACGTATACGGCTGTACCTTTCTTTATTTCGTATCCCGTAAGAAGTCCCAGAAAAAGAAATGAAGACCACATTATCTGGTGTTTTGTGTTTGAACAAACCGATAAAAGACACAGCTAATAGTGATGTCGCTGCATTTCACATCTACATAGTTCGGACATACCGTAAACTGCAGCATTCCTAATATGTCCAGGCCGAAAATTTGCAATTACTTTGCGGAAGCAGGCCACGGAGACTTGCGCTCAACCTTCCCAATTTTATTTAAGTTCCCTGTATTACGCCCTCTATTCTCAACCATCTTCACCTTGCATGGCTTTCTTTCTCTCTTATTTCTTTTCATGTTCTTCATTTTTTTTATTTCAATGGAGACTTGCCTTAAAGGGAAGCTGAAGAGTCTGTCGAATTCAATAAGACGCTCATATACGGATGCGGGAACCTTATAAACCATGTAGGTAAAATTTGGGTTTTTTTTTTTTCAATTAGGAGCGACGTAATCGTCGGTTGAAATTGCGCTGTAGCTCCGCCCCCCATCGAATGCCGCGCGCTGCTGCTGACGCTGACGATGCGAGCGGAGACCGGAAACCGCGGTGTTGTGACGTCAACTCTTGTGTTTCGTTCCTTCGCAGCGTCCGCGACCGTGCCTGACCGCGCTTGTTTCTGCGTGCGTGCCATCGCAATCTGCTTCGATCGACCCTGCATTCCTTTGTTGGTGCGTCTGCGTGTATGTAGAGTGGTAGTCAACGTGCGTGGTAGTCAACGTGAGTGGTAATCAACGTGAGTGGTAGTCAACGTGGTAGTCAACAGATGAAGGTCACTACACGTACTGCATGAACCGGGAAGCTTTTCACGCGTTTAAACCGTCTTTGTAGATTGCCGACAGCTTTGGACAGCGCACAAATGCCGACGATCGCATCCCGGCTTACGTTCCACGAGGAGGCATGCAGGAACACAACACTACAGTTGTTTGACCGGAAACGAGCTCACTAGATCGGCGAAACATCGGCGAGATCACTAGATCGCTTTGCGAAAAACATACTCACCAAAGAGCATTCCCAACACGAGGAGATCCCAAGACTTTGCTTTCGTTCGCGTCGAAAGCACTGCTCGCACCAGCATCGTTTGCTTCTTCGAGAGGCCGGCTCTTCGCAATCGGCTCGTACATGTAGAGAGTAACGCCAAACTCCTCAGAAAAACGCAGTCTCTCTAAATTTTCCATTACCGTCTCAGAAAAACAGCACCAAACTACCTGGCACCGCGCTTCATGTGTAGCGGCAGCGGTCGGTTACTAGTGTTGACGTCACGAGGCGCCCGACCAATCACAGGCGGAAACGAGACGCGCGAGCTGGGCGTGTCCGCTGCTGCACTTTTCGTCGAAATAAAATATATTTGCGCTTTCTTTCGCTCAATTTCGATACGATATTCGAATTCGGAGGGTTGAAAACCATTATGTACAGATGTTCACTCATTTTTTCTGGAAAACCTTTCAGCTTCCTTTTAAGCAATAAGGTTTGGAATGTATTATATGCATGACTGTGCATGACATATGCACGGCACATGCATGACACATATGCATGACACATGACAACATGTCTTGTGTACGAATTCAAGCAGCATTTTGTGGCGTTTCTTGTCTGTTACCCAGAGATCGTAGCTGGGTGGGGCACAGTAGCGGAGGCCAACTTGCAGTGGTAGAGTGGAGCGTTCCACTTACAAGCCCGTACAAGCTCATATAAGTGGTAGGCATCAACTTCTATCGTCAGAAGGGAGCAATTTGACATGCCTTTGAACATTGCCATCTGTAGCAGCAAACTTTGCTAGTAGAAGGAGTTGCTAGCACCACTTCTTACTTTCCGCTTGAACCCTGCATCTTTGCCTATCGAAAAGAACAGATATTAACTGTCACTTGCCACTTTCGGTCGTTATTCTTTGCTTTGCTCAGAGATTTCTACACTTTCACAGTGGCGAGTGCATTTTAGGCTTTAGCGTTACTTCTCGCATATTGGACTTGATAAATAACTTCCTGATTATTGGCAGAGTGTACTTAAGTTCAGTGTCTGCATATTTAGTTCCTAAGGCGTGATATGTGGCCGCATGAATTTGATTCTGTGGCTGATAAAGAAGGCTGTCGCAGGTCCGTACCTGATATACCTATGTGCAATTCGAGGATATATACTTGCCTATGCCCTCTTTTGTAGCAATCTATTTTATACCGATCGCCTTTCTTGCCATTTGTTCGCCTTTAACCTCGTAATATTTCACCTTGCTGCGTGTGCTTGGACTTAACGTTATTATTATTCCATATGTTCATCGTTGCAACGTGTATGCAAAGAACAATATGCGGAGAAGACTCGTTGGCAAAAAAATATATTTGCTACTGATTGTTTTCGTAACCAGGGCACTGCCGCAAAACGTACATTGATCCCTCTAAGTAGGCATAGAAGTTAGCATAAAATAACAAGAAAGACGCAATGGATGGCAAGTCAGAGCTCTGTTTCGGCTTCTCCCGGTGTCGCTGTCAGGAGCACGCAGTTGGATGACACAAAAGGGTCATCCTTCTTTTGCACGTGACATTGCCTTCAGGCCTAGAAAGAAAGCAGACTGCTCCTGGGCCTTCTCCTTCGCTTGTTTTTTTGTCGCGTTCTTGCTGCGACTTGATGAGCTCAAGATGGCAGACTCGATAAGACGGGGGCATGAGCGTCTATTCTGTTCAATGGAGGTCCGGAGCAGGCCTCCAGCTTTTGCATGAAAAAAATAAGCGACACGAAAAATCTAACAGAGAATGATAAAACAGAATCGAAAACTGAAGAAAAATAACACGATAATGGTGGAAAAGAAGGGGGGGGGGGGCGTGAACCTTCCCTTCACGCGGGCATAAAGCGGACAGAAAACCAATTATGTGGGGGCGGGAAGGCATCACGTAGTTACTAGCGTATCCGCCATAGTAGTGAAGCCAGCGTTTCTTTTTTTTTATTGAAGTGTCCTTCAATCACCAGCAAGACGTGGCCCGTTGTCGCCATTGAGAGCTCTTGTCAGTGCTATTTTTGCTGCATCCTCCTGTGAGTTGATTGAGAAGTTTCTAGTGTACGACGGGAACACTTGTTGAAGGTTCGGGTGGCCTTGTTTCAGTTTAGGAAGTGCTTCGTAGCTGAGCGGCATCAACTGCCTGTTTATTTTTTGCCGAATTATTCTTTTCAGAAGTACGACGAGACTGTGTAAGGAAATGAGGGAGCATCGGCCGCAGACGAAAGCAATTTCGTAGTTCTGACTTTGGTTGGCCTATTTTTTTTTCTTTCCTTTTTTTGCTGCTGAGGAAAGACTGTCACTCGCATAAATCGTCTCAACGTTTTCGCTCTTCACCAAATCAGTTACACAGCGATAACTGTTCGGGCTACGATAACGAAGCGCTAAAATTCTCGTTCGTACGTGGGTCTGAGAGCACGTTAAAGAACGCTTCGTAGCCTGAGTCATTATTATTTCCTTTACCACGGCCTATCTGATATCTTTATACTCGCAATAATACGTAAGGAAGCATCAAATTAACCAGCTGTTTACGCGGTTGTATTGCTCTAAGTGATGCAACAGTCGTTCTCTATATCGGATATCAACCGTCCCTGCACGAGATTCATGTCTAGGTGTTAGCCACAAAGTTAAAAATAGGGCTGCCGGTGGTTCACCACAAGAAAAGGCGCAGTGATACATACGAGTCTGATACCGCGACGCAGTTGCTGCTGTAAATTTCATTAAATTGTTGTCGCAGTGTCTTTCTTGCGGAATTCGAGGAAGTATGGTTTAAAAAGCGTTTAGTTTGACCAAACGTGAAAAATAAGTACTTTTAAAGTAAATCAATGCGTCCTATTGATGTTACTTTCGGTCTTAAATGGAGCTCCCCCAACGTATCCTGTGTTTGATCACATATTTTTTTTTCGTGTGATTTCACATTTCTTGCAGCAACCGCTGAAAACCCGGATGTAAGATACCTCTTAGCTGTACCTTAGCGTATTTCAGCTGGTGGGGGAGATTTTTTTTATGCTGCAACAAGTTCACACAAGAGGACGAAATAATTATCAAACGCTGCGCACAAATATGCAAAAAAAAAAAGAAACGGGCGCTCTGCCACACGATACTATATATGTACGCCATGCTTTGAGTTTAGTGCTATGTAGCCAAAGTCGCTGCTTTCGGTTAAAGATTCGACGCATCGACAGCAGCTCCAAGCGGAGGACGAGGATGCGTGCTGGCGGCGAAAGCCGCACTATTTAAGAAACACAGGTAAAAATTTAAGCTTTTGCCTCCTAAGCAGGTGGGAATAAAGAAACTAACTTACAAGAGCCATTCGAAAGTACAAACAAAATAATAAGACTGTATGAGCGGAAAAAAAAGAAAAGCGAAAATTTGAAATACTATTTCAAAACCACGAGTAAGACGAGCGACGCGTTGACATTTTCCTGGATGACGTTTTGACCAATGCAGCCGCAACTATAATCTTTGCCAGCGAATGATAACCCCACCAAAATTGTATGGTCAAACCTTCAACACACTTTCCTAGAGGTATCGTTAAGGAGCCTATCGATTGCTTTCTTCTCAGCGTGAGTGTAAAGGATCCCGCAATTTATTCCCTTCAGGATTACGTGTTAGTATGTACTATTAGGTGTGGCTTTCTTTTTCATCGCCCTTGTCGAATCTTCATTATACGACTGCTTTCGTTTGCGACGCCTTAACGAGTGAGATGCTCAGCCCGATTTTTAGAGAAGGCATGTCACGTGACTTATTACAGGACACTGGCCACTCGAATATCATCCACAGTGCAAATTTCTTTAACCTACTTTTCAAAACCTCTTTCAAGAAGCAAGCTGAAAAAACTGCAACTTTATCTGGCGGCAGCTTTAAACGAACTCGCCATGATAACGCCTCAAGAGACGACATTCGGCTTGCCGATCAATTTTCTGCAACCAACCCTTCCTGTTCTGAATTTCATTTTTGTGCTAAATAGTTTTCAGAAAGAAAAGAAGAGAAAAATAAACATTGGCAAAGCAGTTCTTCAAGATGTGCGAGTCATGTGTCACAAATTCATTATGCGGCCGGAAGGGGGAGAGGGGGGGGAGCCCCAAGCCTGCAATCTTAATGATGACTGTCCGAGCATGGTCATGAATTAATTAAAGATTCTCTCGATTCAATGCTCAAATTACACTACACGTCTCAAGTCACCAGCTCCGAAGGTAAAACTCGGAAACTTAGTACGGGTATGGGGCAGAGTGCTGACTTCTTTTGAAACTTAAAAAGGTCCAGTAATAAGAATCGCTAAGTCTACATAAATTTGAACACACTAGTTGATAGCACTGTATTTCGTTTGGTTGTTATGGATTTTGTTCTCTTCAGTGTGAAAAGTTTTTTGTAAAGCGTTACAATTCACTCGGGAATCACCGGACCAGAAAATATTAAGGAAAATATCTCGGCACTACAAACTCCCCACGCTGCCGCCTATCGTTGTCATGGATCCCGGTACCGAAAGTTTCCCCTCTTTAGAACTTCGTTCACGGCCTTTACAATAAATCTAATAGGCGAGGGAGAAATCACGATGTCTCCCAATTGTCTTCCTCAGAGTGGGCCAGAGAAGGATGACTTCTGAGAATCCTGCGTGGGAATTTTGACAGCTTCTTCCACTCGGCTTCCGCCCGTTAGCCATTGAATCATCTGACTTTCAATAGAAGGTACGAACCTCAATGGGGAAAGGTATATCGCACTGCTCTGTGCTTGACAGCGTCATCAGTATTGAAACTCATATTGTCAGGTGGAGAGAAAAAAATTCTTGGGTAGTTTTTGCAACGAGTTCTGAAGATACTAGGACAGTGGCAAGGCGTTAAACGCCTGACTTGAATCACAGGGAGTTTTCTAGCTTAGCTGACGCTTAGATGGTGTAAAGAGTGAGGAGCACTTTCTGAAAGTTTGTCGCTTCTAAACAAAGAACGGAGGCTCTGCAGGTGACTGATTATGATGCCTAAGGAAAGGTCCTGCTCCGGGTCATTAAAATCTTCGACGTTGGCCCATATATTGGTAGAAACATGGCTGTTGAAATATTGGTTCTACTTGCTTTGGAGGAAGAGACACCGTCAAAATAATGTCTGCCCTGCTTTGCTAAAAAAAAAAGAACATGCCAGCCATTCAGCGTTTTTTACTGTTACGTTGATGCTATATTGTAAGGGCAAGCATCGAACTATTTTACTTTTCATTATTCGTAGGCATTCGATTAGTGCTGTTCTTTCGTAAACTGCACATCAAATTGGCAGCTACGGACAACAATATATATTGTTATGCTCACCATTGATCGTCTTATTAAAGATGAGCTATAGACAAAGAAGACGTGCTGTTCACTCAAGAATAGTTCAATTTTTAAACCCGATTTGTTAAGAGGGTTAAAAAAGATCCCTACAATGTGAACTTGTTACAAGAGAGAACGTCAGTTTAAATGACGGGACTATCAAATGAAGGAGAGGACGAACAAACCTATTCCTAAAGGGAAAAAAATATTATCGACACCTCAGGCGTAGTGAGCACGCACACTTCACGACTGATCCTCGATGTAACGCTAAGTAGTGATCAATGGTGCTGAATGACAACCCGCACATCCCCTCCTCGATCGATTATTTGGCGTGAATTGTTCTTGTGAAACGCTTTCGCTTTCGAAAAAAATTGGCTGGTCATAAATACATGGCTGGCGCGAAGAAAAAAGAAAACCCATCTGCATGGCCAGATATTGTTTGTGTTACAAATACTTTATTCAGCGCACGCACTGAGCGTAATCGTGGACTCTGCAGCACACATAAACCTCAGCTCTTGTCGGAAGTGCCTTAATGAAACACCAGAGCGAAAAGAGATTTGAACTGCCTTGATAACATACTTTCACAATGAAAAAAAAGCAGCGCTTAATTACTTTGATCAGCTCTTGAGCGTTTCTCTCCGTTCATTGTTACTATTCTCGCACCGCCAGTGTTGCTTTAACAAAAATTGCTCTAGACCTTCCTAACCTTTCTTTCAGAAGGAAGCAGGCCCACCTACGTCTCTTTCATAAAATCGTTTTTACGAATCCTGAACTGAACCGCACATTGTTCTCGCCCCGTTGTTGCCTTTCCTCCCGCGTCGTCGATAACGTCAAAGTTCAAGTACCATTCTGCCAGACCAACATGTACTTCTACTCCTACGTGCCGAAGACATCATCAGAATGGAATAACCTCCCTGCCTCTATCGCCTGCAATCTTGAGCATGCATCTTTCAAGACTGCCATTTTGAACACGTAACACCACTCCTCTCTGTAACGCCGCAATGGCATTGAAAGTACGTAAATAAATAAATAAATAAATGAATAAATAAATAAATAAATAAATAAATAAATAAATAAAAGACTCTTGATAAGGCAGGCAAGATGCAAATACGAAGTATGGGCGGCGAGGTGGCCTTGAAACTCCCGCGCTTGCTTCACGTATAGCGTCATGGATTTTGACTCCGTTGGCTCTGGCATATAGTTAGCTTTCTTATCGGGTGAAAAAGAATCGCATTGTGTTTCAAGAGGGAGCTTTCGCTCGGGTGCTCCTGTCTAAATAAATCTAACAGGAGAATCCGTCATCAGCGCTTCTTGTAATCCGCCTATTACCGGAAAATCAACGAAACCAGAGTTCTTCAAGAATACAGTCTGGATTTAACTTGGTCCAGTGGGGCTCCTTTGTTTTCGTTTTCAAATATGGTGCTGCGCAAATCAGTTTGAACGTAACGCTTTTTCGTCGGTGAGTTTGCTTTCGAGCACGTCCTCTTGGCGTTAGTGATCGTACGCACGGCACCTGACGAGTTTATTTCGGTGCCACTTACCGGACGTAGTGAGTCGAAAGTTTAGCCACGCGATTGTCGCTAGCCAATATATATTTTTGCAGTCCTGTATATTACCTAGAATGAATGCGTGACACCGGGACTAAGATTTACTGTGCACTTTATCAAAAGTTCCAGTTTGTACGCAAGGGCCGGGGAAATGGAGTCAATCCAGACACCACTATGAACGTTGCACGGTGTTTGATTCAAGAAGGAAGTATATCAGATGATCACCTCAATAAGGCGGCAATATGACAGGAATCTTTTCGACAACAGCAAAGACGCTAACTCTGCCTTTTATTTGGTATTACGCGTACTATGACGAACGTAGGCTTATCGGTGCAATCGATCAGCTTCTGAAAAACGCAGAAAAAAAAGAAAAGTGCTCTGAAATCAACTTGCGTTTTTGTTTTCTTTTTTTGTCCGTGATGCTCAGAGAAAAAAGGATTTCCTAACATATCAGGAAGTTTTTTTTTGTTCTTAAAAACAAGAAAAAAAAGCTCGTGCTTTCGTGAACTGCATTTTTTTTTCAGATATAGCGTCTCTTAAAAGGAAACGAAACGCTCCCGCCCACTTTTGGGGCGTAATGCGATGACACGACGACGTGTCCCGTACATTCCATATCGCCCTAATAAAATAATAAAATATCACAAACTCTCGAAAAACTGTGATCTTTTACAAGGCACTTATTTGGCATTAATGCTGTTCGCTCCACCAAAATAAGAAAAAAAAGAACCACTTGGTCGCCCAGTAAATTTTGAACAGCACGATTCTGTGTGCAGGATCACGCCATTCGGTCTCAATTTGTTTCCAGCATTTCTGAAACACTACTACGGTTTTGAAGACCATCCTCTTTCATAAAATCGTTTTTACGAATCCTGAACTGAACCGCACATTGTTCTCGCCCCGTTGTTGCCTTTCCTCCCGCGTCGTCGATAACGTCAAAGTTCAAGTACCATCTCACTTCTTCAAGTACCAGCTCACTTCTCAAATATATTGCCTCAGGAATCATCTTGAGCTAGAGTACCAGAAAAATAAATTAATCCGTCGAAAATCTATCACACCTCTCAAATAATTTTCCGCGTGTTCCCGTGCATGTGTTTATTTGCGTACTTCTTGCGTGTGAGGAATGACTTTCTTTTACCTTCTTCTATACTTCTTGCGTGTGAGGTATGACTTTCTTTTACCTTCTTCTATCATTCTCACGCAATCATCTGACCTTCAATGGGACGTGACCTCTGCGCGGTAAACTCAGACCGGTGTCTGTCCGCCGACCACAGCCTAAAAGGGTTTGCTTGTATCCTGGTGTGACTGAAGCCCTTGCTTTTAAGATTCCTTCCCTGATGGAGAGAAAAAAACAATACAGACAGATGAAAATAAAGACGAAAATGAAGCAGGTGCTATAAATGCAAAGCAGCAAACTGGCATGCAAGCTCCCAAAGATTGATGGCACGAAAGCCACACAAACTTTTGCATTTGCTTAAAGGACTACCACTTTTATAGTTGCAGGTGGCAGCTGTTCCGAGAGAGTGTTTTCATTATACCTTTCCCTTTTCCCGTCTAGGAGGATTCTGCGCAGAAGTGTTGCATTACCTGAATCAGTGCGTTATCTAGAGGTATAACAGCTATATCCTAATTAGACATCAAAAATGGGCCCTTTTAATTTTTTTTTTCCTGAGAAGGTAGAAGTATAGAACTGGGGTCACCAAAATATTAAGCAGGTGCAATGCACGTGCTGAAATCTAGGAGAAATGGAGCCTTTGCAAAGCGTTTAATCAAGCGCTATGCAACAAAATGGAATGCTTACGATTGACTTTCTTTTTTATCCTATGGAGCCCTGCAGGTAATTGTCTGTCTGTCTGTGGAACACGTAATATCGCGCGTAGTTTGTGTTCATGCATAACGGTCGTTCAAGAGTTCTGCCTCAGTGCAAACTGCGAGATGCGTCACGTGAGCGCAGGCGATGCGTGACGCTTGTCCAGGAGAGAACGCGGATGGCAGGCGTATGCATACAGGATTTTGACATGTATCTGGCCACATTTAGGCGCGATGTGCCTGTTGAGACACCGTGGCGCTTACCCATTCTGGGAGAATGACCAATAAGCGGGCATGACACGTGGTGTTTTCTTTTTGTATTTCGCGGGCATCCGCAGTAAGCAGAAAAACACAAATACTTAACCGATGGAAAGAGAAAAAGTGTACATTCGGACGTTTTGCAAACCGCTCTGCAACTTTCTAACTGGAACTTTTTTTTTGCCTATCTTCGACGCCTCAGAAGTTGGTTCATTAATCTTGACTAATTATGCTGTTAAGCTGAATACAAGAAATATAGCGTGACTTACTTTGTACAATGGTCAGCAACATGCGTTTGGTTGCGTCGTCTCAGAGCGCGCCGGCATATTTTTAAACTCTGATTAAATTAGGCTGGGACACCCTGTATATTTCTTTCCCTTGCATTTCTTCTTTTCCATCCCCTCTGTAATGCTTCGTCCCCGATGGCATGTCAAATAAATAAATAAATAAATAAATAAATAAATAAATAAATAAATAAATAAATAAATGTGTACAGAATTGAAAGCTTCGCTTTAAAATCTCCAAACTTCAGCTTTTACTTCATCGATTGTGTAAGAAAAGGTATCGGCAGCCCTGTAGGTAATAGCGGCTCATCGCCTTGGGGAAGAAAAAAGGAACACAAACAGGAAAGACTTACCAAAGGGAGAAGGTCGCAGTGAAAATACGAACGAGAGGAAGAAAAAGTGCACAGCGACATCACAGCGAAGCCACAGAGCGTGACTCACCGCAATATATCGGCTGCACCTGAATGCCTCGTATCCTGTGGCTGGCCGAGATTGACAGCAAAAAAAGAACGAACGAAAGTATTCTCGGAAAGAGAGACGAGAAATGCTTGCAGAAACGCAGCTCTCTAGACACGCCGGAACAGATGGCATGCACCGAGTCTCCCATTCCGACTTTTCTTTTTTCTGGTAGTTCTGTGTGCGACATGTATAAATATGATATCAAGCCAAACGTTGCCTAGGATACGGTGACTTCAAATACTTTTTGAGAGTACTATCACCAACAACATTTTATTGTTACGTGATTGTTTTAATATATGCATATGCGCGTATAGAACTCCTGGCAGCTAGAAATGCTTCTCATTCGCAGGTGTTTCATTTCCTAGTATCAGTTCTGGCCCCTAAATAAACCACTACACCTCCCAATGCGCGTTTTTATGGATCAGCATGATAACTTCTTGGCGAATATCAATCTGTGTGGTAATATTTATCTTCGAGATAGTTATGTGTTGCTTCTACTGCTTTTAAAACTATTCATTTCTGGAAGATAGAGCCTTCTAGACAATAAGTATTACACAGTAACTCGTGGGTGATACAAAATTACCAGCAGGCGATTGATGCTACATTTATAATAAAGGGAGCTGCGTGCATTGCGGACTGTTTACAGTAGGCGAGAGAACGTAGGCCGGTTGACATTAACCTCATAACGCGGTCTCGACTTAAACTGGAAGCAGCCGGTTAACTCTCCAATGCTCGCAAAAATTGTTTCCCTATACCTCACTGCTCTTCCTTCAGTACGGTAAGCGACGAGGACCCCCCCATGCAGGCCCCTGTGTATTCCTCATTCCTTGCATGCCGTTTCGTCTTTCAATAAATCGGTGGCCAATTTAACAAACCATTCCCCAACAACCTGCGCCTGTTAGTTCTTCGTCAATTGGGACAAAGTGGGCAGCGAAAGCAAAAAAAAAAAAAAAAAATAACACGTCAGGGCACATTACACTGGGCAGACCAAATTCCCACTAATCGAGATCTTCAGCTTCACTGAGCAGCCATTTAGGAGGATTATCTAGCATGGACTCAACACATGACGACTGTTGCCTCCGATACATCGGTGGACACATTTACGCTGTTGTTGTTGTTGCTTTTCTTTTCAGCTTCTTTTTGACATTTGCGTGGCTAGACATGCAACAAAAATAAAGTTCAAGAAAAAGTGATACCGAGTGGTGCGAATGCCAAGTATCATTTGACGTCGCCGGTAAAAGCTTTCAGCCAGATATAGCTGCTCAATTCTCCATTCGTGAGAATATCGAAACTTTGTTACGCATTTTACAATGTTGCGTCGCTGCGAGTTAGCATACGCGAAAACCGCGGCAGTAAAATTATGAATCATGTATTGTGCTAAGGTAGAGGCAGTGTTCGCATTGTGGCTAGCCCCGGTTTCAGCATGGCAGTAGGTGCCGGCAATCAGTCCGCCAGTGTCACTAACTAAATTCAAGGTTGCGCTCCCGCTCGTTCCTGATGTTTAAACATTATTATAACACTTCAACGACGGGGTAGTGTTAATGATGCTCGTCCGGAGTCGTAGTTTTGTTGTCACCTTCCAGAACTATTCTTCGTCATACTTTATCTTTTTCACAATTCTATGCAACCATAGGACGCATATCGAATAGGAGTAGGTGCGACAACCAAACCAGCTACCCTAATGGAAGTTACAAAATAGCAAAAAAGGAGCTTTCCCGCAGCAAGATTCTGCGTGCAGGAAAGCCAGAGTCTCAGTAGTGAAGCTCGAAAGTATTGTCTGTTCGCGTGGATAATACCAGCATTATGCGAATTCACCTCACCGTTTATGTAACATTTGCTTTAACGTAGAATTGTGCGGAGATGACAAATCGACTGATTTGAAGGACGACTTGTTGTTTAAAATACGGAGATATAACACCCACAAGTCAAATATATAATTTCTTGCCATTCAGTAAATAACCAATAAAAGCTTAGTGCACACGCTACTGCGCCAAGTTCAAACTAAAATCGAATTTTAATTTCCAGGCCAGGAGGAAACAAGACAAAGAAAGCTGTTAACAAAGCTGGACGTAGGTCCTGCCCCCTATAGCAATAACGCAGCAGCAGAAGTACAGTAATTGCATACAGTATACCTAAATACACAATAGAAATGGTCTTACTAATGAATAGATACGTCTGAGAAAAAGATGCTCACTGATGACGTTCTTTTTGCAAAACATTTGTAAAAAACACTCGAGGTTCTTGTTGTAACGATTGTCCCCCTCTAAAGAACACATCCGGACACTACGAGAAAAGTGACGTATCACGTACCTTGTTTCCGAAATTATTTGCGCGTACATTCAGGCGAAAATGAAAAACAACTACGTGTCTTAGCTCCCAGTTAGCTGCTTTCTACCAATTTGCTTTATGTGGGACGCTGGTAAAAATAATTTCGGGCGCAAAATTTCAACCACTTTCAGTTAAAGGTGTTGCACTTTAGAAGAAGATTTGAACTTTTGCGACTTTGCAACCAGTGCGAGTTACGTTTCGAAATATCCCAGAAGCGCCAAAACCAGTTCTTCGGATACCGCTGAAAAGCAGCTTATCAGTTTCCGTGTGTTTGAATTGTGCGTACCCTGATGAATATTTCCTTTACATGAAGTGTTAAAATCCTGAGTTCTCATGGGTGGGCTATTAACCTGCGTAAAATCTACTGTAGCTCCTAAAAGAAGTTACACATTGAACACCGAGCTTGTGTTCTCGCTCGTGTCTTCATTCTTTCACCTCTTAACTTTATTCTTCACCTTTAAATATGAAAGATATTACTAACTTACAGTAGGTCGTATTCTGTTTTGCATCCTATACTGCTCCACTCTTGTTTTATTGTACAACTGAGAGTGCACTAGTATCGATTTAAGCTTAGCAATGACGACACTTTAAGTAGGCACAACAAATAAACTGAGCGATTTGAAGATGTTAACAGGTACGTTTGCGCATAGTTTCCTATGTTTGTCTGCCATTTCTCGGAATAACGATTCATACATTTTACTCGCGTCGATATTCGGTAATGCGCGATAAAATATGCGCTGAATTTCATCTACTATTTATTCTATATTCACATGCGGTAGCGAAAACTATCCGTATGGCTGTCTTACGGAAAGTGGCAAATGCTGAAAGGTTATTTTAAATAAAGTCATCCCGCGTTACCTCTAGAATGAGGGAGACGCTTCATGCCAGAATCTGCAACTGGGACTCTATCAATCGCCTCGTGAATGAAAACAGTAAAAGTAAAAGCAAAGTACAGCCTCCGCACTTCAAGAAGCCAGCTAGTTGCATTTTTAATATTTTTGCTGCTGCTTTCCTTACTTTTTTTCTGCATCCAACAATGCGTACTTCTTTTTCTGCACCACAGAAGAGACGCTCCGCGCATCCAACCTTCCGTAAAGAGCAGTTCAGAGAACAATAAGAAACCCCAATGGGGCCGAACATTCAGCTCTACGCAACACTTCCTTCGCCTCTGCAAGACCAGCTAGGCACGTCACAAGCTTTACATTGTTTCATTACTCCTTCTTCCTATTATTGCTCTCTTTATTTTGTGTGCTTTCGTGACTGCCAAGCAAGTTGTCGGTTTTCGCCGTCAGTTCAAAAGTACCACATCATTCTTGACCCGTCTATCGTTGCCTTTCCGCAATCAACCATTTACTAAGAAACGTCATCTTTGATTATTGTTATGTGCATGCTCTCTATGGCCAGGAGCAGCTCGCGTGTCCGCGCCGTTTGAAGCACAAAAAGGAGTGCTCCATCTCTCGCTCTTTTGCTCTCGATCTGTCATCGTATTTTTTTTGTAGTTAAGCGCTGAGGGATGCGGCAAATAAAACAGGTTAAGGAAGGCAGCTCTACCCAGGAACTCCTAACCCCTTGCGTTGTCGGTCTGTTTTGATTCGCCGCGAAGCAGGCGGGGCGCGAACAGATGGCAGCGTTAAGTGCTTTCTCCTCCGGCGGCGTTCTAGACGCTTTATTTCTTCTTTCGCTCCCTCTCTCCCTCTCTTTCTATGTTGCGCTTTGACCCTAAGGAAGACGTCAAGCAAGGCCAGGAACAAAAGAGCGCCGCTCTTGAACCAATTGCCCATTTAGGCTGCGCCAGCAGCGTTTCGCCCAGCCTGGGACTCGGAGACTGTACTTCTCTCTCGTGTGCTTTGTTTTCACTAGGAATTCTCGTCGGTTCTAACTTGTTTTTTTGGCGTCGGCTAACTTCGACTTCTGCGCGAGAAAATAAAGAGGTGAGAAATCGAGTGTTCCTCATGCTTCATATATATATATATATATATATATATATATATATATATATATATATATATATATATATATATATATATATATATATATATGTGTGTGTGTGTGTGTGTGTGTGTGTGTGTGTGTGTGCGTGTGCGTGTGCGCGTGTGTGTGAAGATGGCTGTATCAGGTCCGCAATGTGAGCAAGTAATCATGCCTTTCTCGTAATAGTATACACTCACAAGAAAGGTATGCTTACTTGCTAGCTTTCGTAAAATGAGCACTCATTCTTTCTAAACTATGTACATACATATTCTAAGTAGGTAGTCGTTACGATACCTTTCGAACTGAAAAGCACTCCTGAGAATAATTCTGGGCTCCGAGTTTTCGCGATTGTCATAATGTAGCCATTGTGGCGGTAACAACGTAAGATGTCGGCAAACGATAACTGAAAGAAGGCACTTAACGCTCGCATGGAAAGTGCGACATTCGCCTACGAACACTTCACGCCCCAACAAACTGTCCGAGGCTGTCGACGAAGCGGAGAACTTAGTGCAGGTCAGCCACTTGCGCTCGAGGCTGTGCTTGCCGTTAGTGCTGCGGTGCGTGAGAGAGAGAAAGAAAGCAACATTAAGGTGAAAGAATACTAGTCAAGCTATCAAGCTGCTTTCTAAATGTAAACAAAAAAATCGTATTGGAAAGACAACTTGACCGAAAAGCGAAGTTCTCTAACACAGTCGCTGTTCTCCTCCGGCACGACCTCATGTAATATTTTCGGAGACTTAGAGCATTGCCACTCGAACTGAGAGTGTTACCACGACGAAGTGCTACCATGATGAAGGAAGAATTGAGTTGGGAATCGCTGTGTTTACGGCTACAAAACTAAGGTTAAAGCTGTTGCTTTATTTTTTTTTCAAGGGTTCTAGAATAAAGTTGGAATTAATACAGGAACACACCCAAAGAAATTAATTTGTATTTCCAAGTGCAACAATCATGCCCAAAAATACGTAAATGTAAGCCCGGCACGGGCCTGTTTTCTAGTTCCTTTCTTTTTTTTTTTTCCAATGTGCACGCCGGCATGGTACAAGCTGCCTGAAGAGCAAGTACGTGGACAAAATGAGGGGTTGTTTATATCCATGCTGTAACCACCCTGCTGCCACGCCCAAGGGCAATGCTGGGTCATTCTTGAATAAATGATATCGAAAAGGATGCAGTTTCTCATGAAGTGGGGAGTTAGCTACGCGCCAAAGTTCACAAAGTAATTGTAATTCAGGACTATGTTGCAAAAAAAAAGGAAAGCTGAAATCAAGCTGTACGCAAGGCTTAAAAGACAGGATAGGAAAGACGAGAAAGAAAATGTGATCCATAGTTTCTGAATACTGGCTGCTTGTGTCGTTATAACGTAACACCTGTCTTTTGCGAACGCTGGTTTACGTCAGATGGATAAAAAGTGCAAACCTTGCAACATGATCACACTTGTATGATACGTTGTATATGCACAAAAGCCCTTGTGGTTCATGGTGTTTCGACTGGTCTCAAGCTGTTGGACAAGGCAAAAAAATATTAAAAAATTGCGGAGTTCGGAACGTATAGTGCACATGGGGTAGCTCACGAAGACCAGGCCCAGATAATTACTTTATACATATTGTGCAAAACACAGCCAGCAAAAGCTGACACATTTATGTGCAATGCAGTGCGAGACATCAAAAAATGTAATAAATGAAAAACCCAAACAAACACAAAAAAAGCAATTTTTTATTTTTGTTTGTATATTTTCCACTTTGAAAGGCACAGTTCTCAGACAGTTTTTACCAAACCTAGAAGGCTTTGTAAAATTGATGCACTGTGCGTTTTACCACGTTTGAAAGCAGCTATATATATGAAGATTTACGCATTGCAGCACTGCTGTTTTCAGAATATGTGTGCTTAGTTATAGACGATTCACACTGCGGAAACGTCCTGCAGAAGAATATGAAGTTCGCATACCTTTGTCTAAGTTGTCCGACACATTGTGCTATGATTCAAATAAGGTGGGGCAGAAATGAAAAAAAGTGAAGCTTCATGAATGAATGAATTTGATGTATTGAAGAATGACTCTGTCAATTTCAAACGGAAAATTACGATGAACACACTAAGCGATCTTTCAAAAACGAATTTCGACAAGTGGCTTTTTGTGCTTTGAGTAGAGAAGACAGTCGGCTGGAGCACGAAAATAGCTTCTGCCAAAGAACTCTGGAAAGCGCAGAATACTTGAAATCGAAATGTTGTGAGCAATGCTTCTCGGGCCGATCTATACTTCTGGAAAGGTGTGTGCACAAGAATGCACTGCAAGGAAAAAATGTTTGCTGAGAAATGCATGGCGCCTGCAGTGAGTGGAGAGATTTGTCGAGTTTTACGTCATCTCTTAGTTGGAGTGCAGGTTTCAATACCTATGCTTCCGGATTATCACAGGCAGGCTTCCCTGAACGCTAATGCCAGAATAAGCCATGCAACTGCGGTTAGAGCAGATTTATGTGCACTGAATATCATACATTTGACAAAAACTTGCCAATATTACTTTTACGAGAGGCCTACTATATTGAACGACGACCCATAGTGCTTCTACGGCACCCTCTGTATCTCGCAGAAATTTGGGGGAAATATAGCAAGTCAATAACGCAGTTTTACGCAACTTTTGCTTTCTTTGGCTTCTTTTTACATCCTCAAAACTGTCTTCTGTATTCCTAATCTCTTCCAATTTCAGATCGTGACCTATAGCTACGGGGTTCCGCCATGTTATTGGAACTGATACAACCAAATAAAAGACAGCAACAAAGCAAAACAGGTCGCCAAAGAGAATCGAAACAAAAGACCGACGAAAAAAAAGAAAAGACCGAGAACGGGCGATAGTGAAAGATGCGCAGAGACAAAGACAGAAACCAGTTTTTTTTCTATCATTTGCTTCTGAAAGTGGGAATTGATGCTGGTTTATGAAAGGTCCGAGTCAGCGTTGTAAGCTAACCTAACCATAGCGACCATCTCAGTGGCATCCGAATCTTTCCTCAGTACGGGTTACCGAGAATGACGTTTCCTGGTATGCAATGAACGGTAAAAAAAAAAGAGTCACTTATGTGTAACTGCTTTCATATCCCTCGCTTTGACTTTTCTGTTCGCGCATGCACAAACGGAACGCGACAATAAAACTTGATGACCGCCTGTCTCGCGAGATTGTTTTTCCGGACATCCGAAGATGGCTTGGGCAGGAGAAAAAAAGAAGAAGACGGAGCTTGGTAGGAGAGAAAAAAAAAGAAGTCATAGTATCGTTCCAACTGCTCCTACTCCTTCCAGCTTTTGTGCTGAAGAAACTGACTGACGTTCGTACAACACAGAACAGAAACCAAATAACACCCAGGGAAGCAATGATATTATAAAAAAATTGAATAAGAACGTAATACACGATACCCGTTCACATAAACGAGAGCACTTGCGAGTATATCTGTTGTTTTACAGGGAGAAATTCGGTGCCCGCCGAGAAGCACTGGCCTAGAAATGATTTGAAGTATACGTAAAACATAAAAGACAGAGCACATACGTGAACACGGAAAGAGGAAGGACAAAATTGTTTTGCTCAGATGCACAGAACTAGCAGTAATGGAGACCCGGCAGTATTGCAGCTTGCTGTATAGATGGGGGGCGGGAGGGGGTACGTTGAAGCTGTTATACTATGTTTCATGGATATTGTTCCGTCAACAAAGTTATGCTCCGCAGAGACTGCGCAGAATTGTTTACAGCAGAGGTGGGCCAACGTTAGTGCCGAGGTTTTGGTTTCTGCATGATTTTCTTTACAGTTAATGCTACCACTAGAAATAGAACCAACATGACTTCAGCGATGCCTCCAGCACTGAGTTCATTTAGCGCGATAGTTGTAGCTTCTCACGGCAGACATTTTCAGCTTCTCAAATATAACCTCTTTGCAAAGCGCTCAACGAAAAATTTTCACCGTCGACAATGATCGTGATATCACTGCCAACGGTAATGCTTTAGCTTTAAGTCAACATAGCGAGAGATCGCACTTCCATCATCGAAAGGAACTACGTGTGACGCGTGCACCGCAGCGGGAATTCCTCTTTCGCGCTTTTCTAAAACACTCGGCGCCATCTACCGCCGCCGCCGGGAAGCAGGAGCGTGGCCTCCGAAATGCTCGGTGCGCCAGTGTGCGCGAACCCTCATAAACACGTCACGTGGCAAGCGGGCTCCTCACTCACGCCTCTTTCTGGACACGCTGCGCCACCAAGCGGCACTGCCAAGTAGTTCACGCCTGGCCTCCGAGACGAGAAGCACGACGCGCCAGTGCCTGCGAGCGCTGAGGACTGTTCCCTGGCTTGCTGCGCACTCAGTGGCACATACTGGGTTACCCAATTTGGGGAGAGGTTCATTAAAAAGTGGCAACTACCCAGCTGATTAAATGTGTAGCTCCCTGAGGCGCTGACGTGAAAGGCGTTCTGTGAAATGCGGCACGCACCAAGTGCATTTGTCGCACAGTCTGCTAATGTGCATCGTGATGCTTTCCTTGGGCAACCCTCGTCACCTTGGTTCAATTGCGCTCAGCATCGGATAAATTTAAGGGGTATTTTACGTCATCGTAGAGTGGCACATTTCCAGTCGCACATGCCTAGTTATCCAAGTTGACGGCAAAGAAGTTCCTTGAAGAGTTGCACGCACCTACTGGCACATACCGAGTGACCCAAGTTGTCATTACAGAGAGAGAGAGAGAGAGAGAGAGAGAAAGGCAAAGGAAAGACATGGAGGTTAACCAGAGATTATCTCCGGTTGGCTACCCTGTACTGGGGGAGGAGAAAGGGGATGCGATAGGTGGTTCGTGAAAGTACCAACGGTACCTACCCATTTCCCCACCTTACAGTGAACCGTGTCGGCGTTAAATAGGTTCGTTCATTGAAGAGAGGTACGATGAACACATTGGCAGTTACTCAGTGAACCCAGCTGCGCAAATTGTAAGTTTCTAACCCTGCTACCTCAGCGCAGCAGCCCGATACACCAAGCATTCGACAACGGACTACCTAGTGCACCAAGCAGGCGAGAAGACGGTTCGATACGAACATATACATAGCAAAATACATAGCTAGGCTTGGGAAAGCGCGTTATTTACTTTACGAATGCTAACGAATCAAAATAAAGGAAGGAGAACGGCTATACAAGTTATTTTGTCATTAGTCCTTTCTAAGATCTCAGGACGATTAAGTAATTATTCACATCAAAGCAATTTTTCGGGGCCAACTTTGGTCTTTACTCGGAGGTTAACAGATGGATGACTGTGGATTGACGAAATTTAGTGCTGGATGCCTGGTTCCACCAATGCCGCTGTTTGGCAGGAGATGATAATATTGTTATAACGCAAAGCGTGCGTTTTTTTATCCGTTGCAAATCCTTTTCTTGTATAAGCAGCGGTCGTTTTTCTAACACAGAGTGCGCTTATTTCTTTTTTGGAAAGGCAAATGTTCTGGGAAAATCGCTACACCGGAGGAGCTAACCTTTCCGTTCCTAAGTTTGGGTCTGCTTTGTGAAGGAAATTCATTTTGTGCGCTTGTCATTAATTGGAATAACCCTACCACAAAGGACATGGCGAATTTGCTGCCAGCCCGAAAGAAGTGAAAGATTGGTGAATGAAGCCTAAATATATAGAGAGCCAGAAAAGTAACCTCCGTAATCAAATAAGTATATTCTGGAAAATTGAAGTCTCCTCAAAAACAGTGTTCTAAATGCAGTGAATATCTTTACGGTTCTTGCATGCTACGACCAAGAAAAAAGATAGTTCGTTTTTATGACACATCTTAGGAAGGGTATTTTCTGTTAACGACGTCACATTGGACGATAGGTGGTTGAGTTTAAACAGTCTCTTCAGCACTCCAAGGAATACGCCGGCGAAAGCTATACGAAAATGAGTACGAACTGATCTCCAGATACACATCACACGAAATTAAATGAACCTGTTTGGCGTAAAGTCAGGGTTTACACAAGAACGAAGTTGCAATAAAGAGTACCGTGAAAACAACAAAACATTCGTAATTTGAAAATAAGATGTCCGACAAATGCGTACATGACCAGTTGTGATTATGTTGATATTGAATTGCACCAGACCAAAACACAAAATAAATTACTCCGAAATTGAGTAACAAGATAAAAATTTTCATAATGCACACAGTTCACTCGTCTGAAGGAACTCAAAGCAATACGATCATTTATCTGAGCCCACTCCGTGGCATTAGACTGTAGATACAGAGCACAGGATGGAGGTATTACTGTTTGTTTTGACCTCTTGAAAAACAGACGATCTGTAAGTGAACTAGGCGTACCCATACTTGATCAAGTAGGTCTTTCGGGTGTAACCCTGCGACACTATATTTTACTTCCCGCCAATAAAACAAGTCTGTTACCTTCGATCCTTTTCTGAGACCATGGAGAAAGTTGGATTTTTGTGCCAGTTATTATTTATTGCAAATCACTCCGAGCACATGGTAGCGAACTACTTAAGATGAAGCTTTAGCTCTAGTGCACCTATATATATACACATCTAAAAGGAGAATTCGTTTTTCTCGCCAACCACTGCGCTAAATTTGACGAGGTTTGTTGCCTTTAAAACAAATACTTAAAATCTAGTGACTGTTTGTTTTGAATTCTTGAATTAACTTGTTGATTTTTTATTAAAGATTGGCAAAATCAAACATTTTCAGAAAAGGATGTTATCAAGTGTACAACTCTGTAACTAAGTAATGAAAAGTGATATCACGATTCCGTGAATTACCTCTAATAGTACATCTAGAACGTCCAAAATTGATATGTTACACATAAATCTAAAATAATTTAGTAATATGGAAATACAGCTTTTTCAGAACCCTTTTATACAAGGTAACAAATTCACGCAAGATATAACATCTTATACCAAATTTGACCCCTTTCAATGGTCTACTGGATGCCGTTTACAGAACGGCGATATCTCTTCTTGTTTGAGGGTTATTAATTTGTAAACTTCGTGCTTCCAATTCTTCCAAACTTCCGAATTTTTGAAATTTTTTTTTACAAAACTCAGGACCCTAAATTTAAATTCCGATTCCAACAGTCACTAGAATTTCACTTTCTCTCTGAAATGCAAAGAGTTTCATTAAAATCAGTCGAGGGTTTATTTCAGAAAAACGTTTTTGTGTTTTACATGTGTTTGAATAGGTCGCGTCGGACTTGGGCCCGAGTTAAAGCTTCCTCTTGAAACCTCCAAAGGTTGACACAACCTGACACCATTCTTTCATTTTCGAGGATTTAACGTTGGGCAGAAGCCAACAACATTGCTGTGCGCAATTCTGAGTGACATGTCAGACGGACGGGTGAACGGATGTACTGACGGATGGATGGATGGATGGATGGGTGGATGGATGGATGGATGGAGGGATGGATGAACGGACGGACGGACAGACAGACAGACAGACAGACAGACAGACAGACAGACAGACAGACAGACAGACAGACAGACAGACAGACAGACAGACAGACAGACAGACAGACAGACAGACAGACAGACAGACAGACAGACAGACAGACAGACAGACAGACAGACAGACAGACAGACAGACAGACAGACAGACAGACAGACAGACAGACAGACAGACAGACAGACAGACAGACAGACAGACAGACAGACAGACAGACAGACAGACAGACAGACAGACAGACAGACAGACAGACAGACAGACAGACAGACAGACAGACAGACAGACAGACAGACAGACAGACAGACAGACAGACAGACAGACAGACAGACAGACAGACAGACAGACAGACAGACAGACAGACAGACAGACAGACAGACAGACAGACAGACAGACAGACAGACAGACAGACAGACAGACAGACAGACAGACAGACAGACAGACAGACAGACAGACAGACAGACAGACAGACAGACAGACAGACAGACAGACAGACAGACAGACAGACAGACAGACAGACAGACAGACAGATAGATAGATAGATAGATAGATAGATAGATAGATAGATAGATAGATAGATAGATAGATAGATAGATAGATAGATAGATAGATAGATAGATAGATAGATAGATAGATAGATAGATAGATTCAATTGCATAACACAAAGAAATTGCAGGTAAGGAATGAGTAGTCACCTTCACAAGAAAGGGCTTTCAAATAAAAGAAAAGACTACACATAAAGAATTCCTTAAGCCCGAGAGAATAAAAGATAGCGCGACAAACATAACAAACGGAGTGAAAGGGTCCCGCCTAGCGATCCCACTTACTGCGAGCAACAACAGAAGCACAAGCTCGGGCTGTGTCGTCGAGGGGCGCGGCGAGAACGGAAGAAAAATGGCCGCCGTGGAAATCGCACGCAATAGAGAAGATAGAAAGAAGGAGAGGGAAGAAGGGGAGTGTTCTTATCGCGAAGCGCGTTCGAGCGCTTCACTGGAGGCCGGCGTTTTGTCTTCGCTCCAGTGTGCGTGGCGCAGCCAGGCGTTATTGCACGCTGATTCGCGCCCAGCGCGTCTTTTCTTGTGTAGCGTTTATACACTCGTAGTCGTCATTAAAGATCACTGCCACGCAGGGCAGGTCCTGACCTAAACTTCATATCAGCCTTATACAGTGCCTGTCCCCACATATACGCCTTACTTGCTTGCACGGCCTAGAATTAAAACGAGGTTTATCGTCCAAAATAGGGCGGCTAGAGCAGTTACGTTGGGCAGCGCTCTGAACCATAACAACTTCAGCGTCGTCTTGCCCGAAGCGTTGACCATGCTGCGGATGTTCGATGTGTCCCCCCCCCCCCCCCCCCCTCCCCGTCATCTTCATTTTGTAATTCGTAGCATTACCGATACGTCCTTAAAACACACGAACATAACATAGGGTAGCACATTTGCTGAACGCAGCTTAAAGGAGATTTCCACCACGGACGGATTGCTGATTCAGTTCGAAAACTGGCATGACGACGCTCAACCTCACTATTGCATCACGCTGCACACACCTCTGGGGCAGTGAGTGGGGGGGAGGTGTATTCTGTAAATGCCTACCTTAGTGGACTCTTCATTTTGAGCGTTGCTCATTGGCTGGAGCTTTATGAACGAGGAGGCTCAGCTGGGGGTGCATGTCTCCTTCTCTCTAGTACACTGTAAACAAAAGTTAGCCGACATTGGGGTTTTTGCGGCTCATGAGCTTTGAAGACTACCTTGCACCAGAAAATTACTCTGGCATGAGGCAGTAAAATGCGTTACATTACATCGTTTTACTACCATCTCTGAGAAACGTAGTAAAAGGATGTCATGAGCCGGCTTTACGACGTACGGAGTTTTAGATCACGTGACCAAAAACCATCTATTGAGAGTTTAAAACCACGTGATCTGGAACCAACCTGAAGATCACGTGATTAAATACTACCACTTTACTCCCTAAGGTCTCGATCATTGCAAGCTCCGCCCAATCCAGTTAAGCCTATGCTCGGCGACAGGCACGGCCGCGGCAGAAATAGCAAAGATCGATGCCGTGGCGGTGCATCCACCAGCGGAACGGCAGAACGTTGGAAACTTGGAACGTATGTACGTCGCGTAAGAGGTGCCTCAAGTGGACGCGGCTTCCTGCCGGCGCGCCGCCCGTTGCACGACCGACGAGCCAATCGACTGCATTGCGTCAGTGCGAACTCATCGAAAAATAATGTTCCGATTCCGCTCTGCACGGCGAACGGGCGTGGCCATGCTCGCATTCAGCGACAAAAATCGCCTCAAGAATCGTTCCTCGACCGATCCTCTCTACGGCAGGTAAATATCTTGCCGTTCGCGAGGGATACCGCCATCGGCCGGCAGCCTACAAACGGCGAGTTGTCGCGTCTGCTGCTCCGGCCGGAAGCAAGCGTGTCGGTCAAAGTTCATTGCCAAGCACAAGCCCACTTTTTCATGCTTCTACGAGCTAGAAAACGACTGTCTCTTGTCCACTTTGAAGCTGTGAACGGAATCGTCACGACCCACTGTAGCACAAAATAAACAAAACGTTGGTAAGTTGTAGTGACAGTCAATGGAAAGCCTCACGCACTAGAAATAGATGCGATCATGTCGAGCGGTCTCACCAATTCAAGATGAGGGCATATAATCTCGTAAACACGACAGCTAGCGCTGTAGGAAGCGTGTATACGAGCGGTGATCATGAATTTGTGCTCAGTAGGCGTCAAAGAAGCCCGTAGGCCATCCACTATTGCAAGCAGACGGAGCTGCACGGACGGCGCGCTGATGGGCTCGTGTTCGCCAGCTAAAGCGGGAGACACACGGCCCGATTCGGTGTCCGATCCGGCGTCCGACGCGCCTGAACGGCAGCCGGAATCGAGGTGTTTTGCCGTGCCGAACCGCCGGATCGGACGTCCGGCGTGCGACAAACCGGGCAAATTTTCATCGTCTGATGTGTCCGACAACCGCACTGACCGCACCGTCGTTTGGCCGCAGCTAATGTGACGTTCTCTGACGTTCCCTCCACGGAGGCGGCGCTGGCAGGCCGATTTCTCGCCGTCTTTTTTTTTCCTTGCCTGCTGCAGTTTGTTGCCGACACGAAATAGTTACCAGTTCAATAAAGTTGTCTCGAACGTGTGCTTATTATGCAAAACAGCGCCTAGTACACTAGCACTAAGCTACCGTCGAAATCGGGAGCCGCGACGCGAGGGCCTTTCCGTGGGCAAACAGCACACACCGACCGTCTGAGCGAGGCTGCTCGCTTCGCTTGCACGTTTGCCCTTCGCAACGACTGCGTCGAGTAAACCAATTGTATTTAATTACGGGCTACCTAAGTGCACAGCGTTAATTGTTTTGGCAAAAATAAGCCCTCTTCATCGAGCTCGGGCTGAATCAAGCGCCGTCGGCCGCAGCGTCCGCCTAGCTATGCCTGCCGGCCGTATCGCTGGCTGTCACCGGAGCCGTCAGTGGACAACGCGCCGTCGTGAAGTGTTCTGTCATTTGCAGGGGCATATTTTTATTGACAGTGTTCACGTAAAGCGAAGCAGTGTTGTGCAGAGTTGTTTATATTGCGTTTCTCGCCGTGAATATGTACTCAAGCGGGGGGGGGGGGGGGGGGGGGGGCTGGACCTGGGCGGAGCTTACGCGCCGCTCGACCGTTCGGATACACGCACGTTGGATCGGACGCCAAATCGTACCGTGTGTCCCCTGCTTAAAGCTCGCTCATGGTTCGGCGTAAGTCCCTGTATATTCTTTATAAATAAGGAAGCCTACCTAGACACTGTAAACCCAACAATTGGGGCCTAAATGCCTGCCCTCCTCCCAGCTGCGGCTTCGTTTGAGCGACAAAGTCCGATTTCGAAGGCCGTGCTTTTGTAAACTGCATGCCACTGAAGCGGTTGCGAATCTTGAAGGCGACATCCGCTTCATTTTTTTTTTAATATATACAGTACATTTTCTTAAACTTCGTATAAAAAAGTGCATATTTATACAAAGTTAACACTTTTTGACCCAAGAAATTTGTTAAAGTGTCCCTACCGATTGTTGTTAGGAAAAAACACGTAATTTTCTCATTTACGATACATTTTTCTAAAAACCGTAGAGTGGCGCCACTGCAGTATTTGTTTGGTCGACATACCACGTTGGTTGTAGTGAATGCACCTTGCAGTAAGGCGGTATTTGAGTTATATTTTAGAAGTGCCTAGACAAAATCTGCTCCTTGTCGTGTGCAGTAACCATCGCAAACCCTCCGGACTTGTGTAACGCCGTTAGTTCGCCGTGTGTTTCGTGCGATCTACCAGTGTCGACAGTGAGTGTCTTACTACAGCGCCCGTCCGAGCTGCCTTTGTTCTGCCGAGCTGCCTGCCCGCGCTCTCGTGAAAAGTCTGGTACTGGAGCTTCGAATCGTAGTGTATGGAAGACTGTTGAAGGTTGTGCTTTTGTGGAGCTGGAGTTCATCGGAAGTTCTACAGTGCTTGCGCCAGAAAAACGTCGGTGCCTCGGTACCTTTGAGACGAAGGAGCGTTGGCCAAGTCTTTTTTGAAAGGTAAGCAAGTTTGGCCCTTGCGCGCATTCTTGAACTTATGATTTACGTAATGAACGTTGTGTAACTAGCTAGAGCAACGCGCTTTCTGATCGTAGGTTGGCCGTCTTGCTGTGCACATTTAGCAAACAATTTCACGAAGCCTTCCTCTGATGTTACAGCGTACTTGCATTCTGCTGTAAAATATATGCTACCCGCCTTGATTGCTATGCCTGAATGGGCACACAATTATGAAAACACTGAAAGTTGCTGTTCGTTCGGTAGTTTTCTGGCAAGAAGTTATTCGTTATATATTCATTCCCGCAAGTACAGTACATGTGTAATGTATCCGTCGATGTATCATGGGCTTCGCGCGTTGGCACACGATTCCTATGTTTGACGCTTAAGCAGATAGAAGCTTGTATGAAGATTTTTCTATGTATACAGTTTGGTTTGGATGACCACGTCGCGAGAACCTGTGTATTGTTTATGTTCTTGAGTGTCTTCGCGTATTTGTCTTCTATGTTGCAGACCCGACATAGGCCGATATTACAGTAACGAAGTTTATTTTTAATCGAGACATTTCAGAGACCGGCCTTTAAGAAAGACATAGACCAACCAATTCTTACGAACGGGATGCCAGCTCTTGCAATCGTAGGTTATACGGCAGTGCGTAATAAAGTAAGGACTTCGATTTTGTAGCGATACTTACCCCTCGATTCTATACCACTCTTGTCGCCCACCGCAAACGGCCGGCTGTTCCAGTACGTAGCACGGGCCGGGGCGACGGTCAAACCACTAACGAATAACGAAAAGGAATAGCATCGCTACAAAATCGCGATCTAGCTTTCAGAATGCTTTTCATGTGCTTAATATTTTTGTTTAATCCAATGCGCCACGTTTTACTGCATATTTGAGTTTTGTTTTTGATTGTCCTGGTAGCCTGTTGTTGCTGATTTCGTTCCTTCCTGAAACTTCGCTTGTTACAAAATATCAGTGTAACCTCCTTAGATATAACAAAGAGACATTTGTGCAACCAGACGCAAATTCATGCAGCTGGCTGTGTGAGGCTCTCTTTGCAATTCCACATGACACTGGTAAATCACAAATTCCCAGGTTCACAACACAATAAATTAAACATTTCTTACTTTTGAAGGCTATGCGGATTCTGGAGGCATCCCTACATCAAGCAGGAACCTGCTGCACTGCTGGAAGCTGGACAGCACGACAATAAAGCACGTGATCTGTGTGCTTTCTCAAAGGTGCGTACAAAACTGGCGCTGCCTTTCGAGTTGTAGGACACATTTGTGTAATATGCAATCATTTTACTGTATTGCCATTTTCAGGATTTCTAGTGGCTGATCATGAATTTTATGTTTTGGTGGAGTGCCCTTAGTTTAATGAATTTACCTAAAGTAGCCTCATCTGAGTTAAATATAATTGGACGCTTGAGTAATTATGCCTTATATACTCCATATAGACTATATTAATCTAGCCAAAATGCCTTTTTAAGAACCATGAATTGAGGTTTCGTGTCTCGAAAAATGCGTTGTACCGCCTAAAGACATGGTTTAGGCAAAAGTGCCTTAAGCAATGCTTTCGCACAAAAGTTGTATCATCAAGAGTTTCATAGAAGCCTGTGTGGTCGGTATGAAACATGACAAAGAAAGACATAGACCAACCAAATACAACATTAAAAGCAATACATTTTGGCTTCCATATGGAAGCCTTGTTCACAATAAGGCTAAAAAAAAGTGGAAGTGCATATTTAATTAAGTAAGTTTTAGCATAAGATGGGCGTGGGCTCCTTGGTTTCAGATAAACGTGTGTCCTGTTGATTGCATCTCCAGGGAATCCGGGTACAGGCATGGCTTCCAATTTCTTTCCTGGCCGATTATGCTAGACACTATCCAGTCACTATTGTGTTTAGTCATTGCTGCATGCTCTGCCAAAGCATTTGATGCCACTCTTTTCTCATCCACGTAGTTCTGATGTTGGCGTAGCCATTGTTTAAAGTTGCCCATTGCCCTAATGTAGATAGTATTCATATACACATGTTATGTTTCAAAGGTCAGAATTCATGTCAGTAAAATTTTTGATACGGGTTGTTACTGGGATGGCTACCTCGTTGGTTTAGCATGGCTTGTCACTGGGATTGCTCTCTTGTTTGTTTAGCTTCTTGTCGGGTTCTTATGGATTTGATTTTGTGCACAATGAGATGTTACACACCTTGCATATACATGAAAAAAAGGTTTACAGCAGAGATAACATATATGCATGGGCATATATATGTGTCAATAAAATACCCAAGCCTCATTTCTGCCTACAGAAAAAGAAGTTATTTCTCCTCGAGGGCATGACTGCTTCCAATAATGAACCTCCAAGGGAAGATTTTCTCTAATCCCCATTTTTGATATCTACATGCTTATGTGGCATGTACAAACTGGACGAGTGGTCTAAATTTTAAATTTGAGTAATAATTGCAATAAATAACTCATTTCACCTGTCTTCTAATGACTCTAAAATTCTATGCTTCTACCTTGCCAAACCTTTTATGAAATTAGTTTGATGAGGCCCAATATACAGGGCTTTCTAAATTGAAGGTATCAGTACCTATTAAAGACTGTGCTAACTATGAAAATGCTGCTTGTGTATGTGGTTTATTCATTTCTCAGACAAAAGCTTTACACCCAAGTGCAGTCAGTAAATCGAAAACAATTGCGTCTTGTTCAATAGTTCTCGAGCACTTGTGCGTCACTATAGTCGGATACAACTTTAGAAAAAAGGGGAGGCCCCGCCCAGATGACTGAAGCGCGACGTCCGATTGCTTCCGCGACTAAAATAATCCCGCTCAAAAAATCGTGCTTCGGAAACGCGCAATTCTCAGTATAAATAAAGACTTTGATGACTGGATTAGTAGAGCTCTCATGTGCTACAGCACATGCCAGATCGCGACAGAAAAATAACCCCGTGCCTTCCACAACGCTGCCCGTCGTCTGCTCTTTAGCTTCATTGCAAGTGGCAAAAGTAGAAAGAGCAACTCTGCATGGCATTTGTGCTTGTTTACATGTACACGGCAAATTTACTACTCCTGTTCCGAGCTTCAAATGAATCAGTTGCTACTGAACAAGTACTTATATAAAACAATGCATTTATCGCAACCATTACAAACCCAAGATGCTCAGTGTCAGCGAAAGCACCGGGTTAAAGGTGAGGAGGGAGGTCAAAGCTTCGCATATTTCGGGTGGCAAACTGTCGACACCCTCGTGAAAACGCCCACAAAATGTGGAGAAAAGAAGAAGCGGCACGAAGTAGGACACATATGCGCTGAGGTCGTGTGCACGATTTCTTTCACCACAACGAGATACCGACGATCGAGAAGATCACTAACGAGTTCTCGAAGCGTATGTGGTGTTATGTTTGTGCCCTGGGATTTGCCTGACGGAAGGCCAGTGCTATGGTTTGTCGACCGTGGAGGCAGCATTCATCCCTGCATGGTGCCTGCCTGCTTCGGACACGACTACGTGCACGGCTCAGGTTTTCTCGCGGCTGCACGGCGTCCACGACGGAAGCAGCCACCGGATCACGGACTGCTTTTCGGCCCCTCCCCGTCCCGGCAGCAATGCAACCCCCCCTCCCCCTCGTTTGTCCGGCGGCGCCCGCACCACAAACGACTCCCGCTGTGTTGGGGACAGTTTCCAAAGGAGGGCTGTGTTTCACCCAGTGCCTTGCAGTTGGTTCCCTTTGTCCTATGCGGGCCATAAAACTTGACCGGCGCACCATTCTGACCGACCGCCAAATCGTCCCGACGCCGCAGCGCGGTTCAAGGAAGCGCCGGCCACCGAGAGCGGCATTAGGACACCGGAGGCTGCCCGGACCCTCTCTCTCTCGACCTTGTTTCGTCCTTGGGGACTGTCTGGGGGATCTTTGGACTGAGGGGTGTTATTTAAGCAGCTTGCAGCTGCTCTGTTGGTCTCTGTCCTGATAACGACGACAACATGTAAACATTGTATAAAGAATTATTCGCAGAGAAAACTCTCCTCGTCTCTGACTCTGCGTGAAGCGAGGTCCAGACCTCCTGCCAGCCACACATACCTCGGCAAACGCAACAATGGATCTCCCATCACTGAAGCGGTGTACTGTGTGTCAAGCACAGCAGCCAAGCATTCTCCCGTGGCCTCTCAAATAAATAAGCAGTTCATTTGATGATATATTCCTTTTAATGGAAGCCCAATTCTGAAAAAGCAACGTCCTGCACAGATCATGCTCAATATAAGCGTTGGCATGGAAACGTGCTGAAATGCCGGAAAATCTGAATGCAAATGGAGTTATTAATCCTGAATAACTATGTGGGGTCCGAAATGCTCATTCGGGCATCCACTGTCCAGCTTCACACGAAAAAGCAGTAGTCAACGTGAATGAAATTGACAGCCACTCTTAGCAGCCTGCACGCCAAAGCACATTGTGCTTTGCGTGCAGTTGTGCTGCCCCTACTGTTTTTTCCAGACCGTTGAGATGAATAATGCCAATGTCAGAAGGCCCAATACTCTATTGGGCAGCCACCTATGAGCATGACGGGCCCTGTGATGAAATGACAGTCATCAGGGCACGCTTCAAAGGCACCTTTAGCAGTCTGCACGTCAAAGCCCAGTCAAGCCGTCACCACTGTTGGTGAAACGGCAGCAATCAATGCGAGAATGACAGCCACTGTTGGCAGCTTGCATGCAAACACACATTCATGTGGTGGCATTGTTTATTTTGGTTACCTGGCCTAGGCAAGTAATGCGAATATGACAACAATTATCAAACATCATTAGCTTAGTTAGGCCCAATATACTCAGTCGGGTAGCTATTAATAGCAGTAGTCAAGGGCACGCTTGAAAGGCACCATTAGCAGTCTGCACGTCAAAGCGCAGTCAATCCGTCGCCACTTTTGGTGAAATGGCAGCAATCAATGGAGAATGACAGCCACTGTTGGCAGCTTGCATGCAAACACACATTCATGTGGTGGCATTGTTTATTTTGGTTACCTGGCCCAGGCAAGTAATGCGAATAAGAGAACAATTATCAAACATTAGCTTAGTTAGGCCCAATATACCCAGGCGGGTAGCTATTAATAGCAGTAGTCAAGGGCACGCTCAAAAGGCACCATTAGCAGTCTGCATGTCAAAGCGCAGTCAATCCGTCGCCACTTTTGGTGAAATGGCAGCAATCAATGGAGAATGACAGCCACTGTTGGCAGCTTGTATGCAAACACACATTCATGTGGTGGCATTGTTTATTTTGGTTACCTGGCCCAGGCAAGTAATGCGAATAAGAGAACAATTATCAAACATCATTAGCTTAGTTAGGCCCAATATACCCAGGCGGGTAGCTATTAATAGCAGTAGTCAAGGGCACGCTCAAAAGGCACCATTAGCAGTCTGCATGTCAAATCACAGTCATACCGCAGCCATTGTTGTATTTGTTTATCTGACCGGGCAAGTAACGCCAATGTAAGCACAATTATTCACCCTGAATAGCTCTGCTAGCATTGTGCTAAAAAATGCTGAGTGAAGTTGAATGTGTTTTTTATTGAGGCAATTATTTTATTCACAAGCCATCGGCATGTCGATCAACGGCCAGGTTCAGACAATGTCATTTGTGAAGTAATAAAGGGTGAACGTTGCAAAAGCTCTTAGTGCACTGCTTTGCTGGGCTCCATTCACTGAATAATGTCTTTGCAACGGCGAAAGCGTCAAGACAGAAATCACACCCCACTGCACATTGTTATTCATGCTGAAAATTTTCACCATCATATGTGATAGGCAGTGAAACCGTTTGTTTACTAAGACTGCATGCATGAAAAATTCAACAGCATAGCAAGGTGTTTCACAATATGCAGCCTTTCATGTGCACTTCTGGCTAGCTGCCACATGCACTGACGCATAAACATGAACAGAGGTAAGAGGCAAAGTTACTGTGCAACCCACATGACGCTTTTAAGAAAATGTATCTCTAAAACTTTCTGTTTTGATAGGCGATCAAAATTTGTTTTGAGCAAGTTGGTTAGTCACATTGCAGCAACAGCACAAGAAACAAGGACAGAAAACGCAGCGAGTAGGCAGATTGAGAAGACGAGGTACACCAGCGAGAAAGGTTTTAATGAGATGGAAGAGGCCAGTTGTGCAGTGTACAGGAGTTAGTGCTTTGAATGAGATTGGCTAATGAAAATGTGTAAAGACTTTGCTGAAAGAAAACTAGCAAAAACAAATGCTAATATAAAATAAAAGGACAAATATGAGTAAGTGCAAACACGCATGGAAGCAGGAACGCTGGCAACACAACTTATGCGTGACTGTGCCACAGCACGCATTCTACAGCTTGCGTGCGCGGTGAGCACTGGTGGAAAGAAATCAATCGACGGTGCTATACACAACGCTCGAACACCGCTGTTAGACGCTCGGCTATCTCACTGTTGACAACAATCATTCACGCTAAGTTGACGGCGACAAATCTTTGCATTGGAGGCTTCTTTTGCAAATATTTTCTGTTGAGACGCTCGTAGGTTTGTTTCACGCACTCACGCTTTTCTAATTTCTCCTCAGAATGGTTTTGCTCCATCACTTTACCCCGTCCGACGGAAAATGCAGCGACACGGTACACGAACTCGCCCGCAGCTGACAGCAGGCACCAGACTTTGGCAAACTTTTCTTGTCCTAACTTCACTCGGGAGCGAAATAAAAAACATGGAACAAACAGGCAGGATGTGTGTATGCAGCAGTCACCGAGACATCCTGTTTTCAGGCAAAGCATAGCGCAGCATCAAATGCTCGCTGCAATGTTTCTTTGCCGGATCACGGCTTAGAATACACGCACGCAGCACAGATGCCGCATCGTAAGCTCGCAGTAATATTTCCGGCATGATAGACAATGACAAACTGTTTGGGAATTCACTGTGACGAGGCATTGACGCACACAGCTGACGCGACTTGGCCTAGTTCGAAGCCCGGGCAGCCATCTTCTCCGACGGCGGGCCACCGGCCGTCCGGCGCGTGACATCAGTTCAGAGTGCGCAACCATTAGTGGATGCTCGTGTGCATCCGCCTCGGAGGAGTAAACGCCTCTGTTTTTCTAAAGTTGTATCCGACTATAATCGAGCACAGCTTGACCCTTGGCCTAATACTAAATCAGGCTTGAAGCTTTCAATGTCTGCTAATCGCTAGAACAGCACCAGATCTCATTCTGTGCCAAGGGGTGGAACGCATTCGCTTAGAGCTAGGCAGATGAATGTCTTTCTTTCGCATTGAAGTTCCCAATACTTTCTAGTCTTAGGTGAAAGTACACAGCTCAGCACAACGCACGTATGGTATACGTAAGGGTACTTTGTTCTTTAAACCATATCAACAAGAAGCAGCTACTTCCGTTTTTGCACACCTTACCCTATTTCCTAACCTTTCCTTGATCAAAACTGTAGAAAATTAATCTGTGCTTGTTCTATTGTTTCACAGGTAGACATCGGCGACGGTGTATATGTTGAAAAGTGCCTGCTGAAGAGGCTGCGCCTGGATGCTAACAACTCAGGCTTTCAGTTCGCGGGGGGCCTCCTTAAGGCTCCTTTTACAAAAGAAGAGGTTGAAGGGAGGCGCTACACATGGATGCGCAGCGATTGTTTGTGACATCGTCACTGCTGGCAGGCCTGGCCTGCCTTTTCGCTTCGTTCTGGGTCTTCCACGTTATCTACTCGAAAACGCCCACAGGGTTTTGACATTTATTGAGCACTGCTTTCTGGATTTGAGCTACACAAAGCTGCAGGTGAAAGCATTGGATTTAGTCAATATTTACTAGAACTATTGCTAGGCAAAAAAATTTTCAGATGCATATCCTCAAGAAAGTTTCTGTAAAAATTATTTTGCCTAACAAAAGCACTCGTGGGTTCTGTGGCTGGCAGCTTGCCCAAGCCATGTAGCACAGTGCTTGCTTTAAAGGGACACGAAAGGGAAAATTTATTTGAGCGTTATTAAATCATTTTTCTACAACACCGAAAAAACAACTCCCTCTAAGAGAATTGGCTTGATAAGCCAGATAACTTGCAAAAACGAAAACTGGTGTCGCCACCACCACCTTATAATTCCTGCACCAGCTCGCTGTGATATGGAATTTGACGGTGTCTGTTCGGGTCTAGCTAATGTTCTACTGGCCAATATTGATGAATTCTGTTGTAAAGGTGTCAAAGAATATACTTAGTTGAAGTATGACTCCACACTGATGTGCGGGCACTGCATAAAACTTGAAAGTTAAATCTTCATTTTCTCATCTATTAATCCGCTTATTGCCACAATGTTCATGAATACAGTTCTGAAAGATTGTTTTATCAGTCTAAAATCATTTATTGTTTCTCTTTAGTATCTCTGTAATGGACTTTTAGCAACAAAATGTGTGTTAGTTTGCGACAGGTATTCTCAGCGGGGGCAAGAGCACCAGCAGCATGCTCAGTGATTCTGTACCAACTGATAATTTGAAGGATGTCCTGTGCCACTAGGGTTAGGCCAACATGGCTCTGTGTTAATCACCACAAGTGTATTATGCAAAACTTAATGGCCCAGAAATTGGTAATTCAGGGGGGAGTTGAATTAGCTGTTTATTTTTTTTTTTTCTTTATCATGGACTTCTCACATTACACTTTGTCACAACGCATTCACTTTAAAGTAACTGGAGAATAAGGTGGTTTGGTATTCAGACATGCCTTCTGTGTGTAAACAGTGTTAGATGAGCAATACAAAGATACACCATAGATGCTGACTGGCAACATGAAGGGGTTTGAGGGCAGCTACGAATATACATCCTTGTAGTCGTACCTATAGCACTATGTTCAATTTGTCACACAAGCATATGGCATCCATCACAACTGCATGCCTAGAAAAAGACAAGGGCAACACACTCAATTACCTTTTATTCTATCTAAGAAGCACTACAATATTTAGGCAACGAAATTGACATCTGGCTTGTACCCATAAGTACTGCAATACAGTTGTATAACATGTTCCTCTTGTGTGGAAAAAGGGCTGCATACGTTTTCTTTGAGCACACGGGGGAGTGGTATCAGTTAAAGCCCCTCCATCCACGCGCCACTGCCGCTTTCTTAAGTAGCGACAACCTTTGTTGTACGCCGCCTTTTCCCCTGACATCAAATCCGGTTCCAGCATTTCCAGTTTCAAAGTTTCCGGTTCCGGCGTTACCGCTTCCTGGAGTTGTGCTGCGGGAATTTCCGCTTTGACTGCCGCCACGCGTGCTTAGCAGAGCTGTGGTAGTCACCATGAGAAGAATGCAAAGGCGACAAGCTGTTGTATTCCGCTGAAGTAGTAATTCTCGGTCGCTGTTTTCTAAATGCATGAAAAATGGCAGTGGTCTCCAAGCGCCCAGGCACTACATTCCACTGTACGTTGTCTCGTGGCACAACCCGTCGCAGGTTGACGCGAAACAGCGAACACGATCAGATCGCTGGTTACAATAGGCGGTGGTACTTGGATGGAATCGCATTCACAGTTTAAACCGCAGCTGGTGCAATTAAAGCCTCTCCATCGACGCGAAAGTAAACAACGTTAAGAAAAACATAGCGTTACTTCCACTCGGAACAGGAAGCTGCAGCTACGGAAGTTCCGCTTGACGCCGGAAGCTAAGGGGGCGAGTGGCAGAGGAACGTGGAGGAAGAGGGTAGGTTGGCGGTACGTAACCTGGTTGGCGGAAACGTGTATGGAGGGGCTTTAGTATCAGTTAATGGCTGTTTTCACATATATGTTTTGTCGTGTGTATTAGCAATCACCACTTTCCTTATCTGAGTGAGGTCATTTTTTAGAAAGTTTGAAAGTTTATAGAACATGTTGCTCATGGTTGTTGCAGTTTTCTTCCTAACTATCCATTCATTGCACTGTGCACCCATGTCTTGGGCAACTAGCTGTTTGAAGGTCAGCATGCTATCGATGGGTCTAATGATAATCTCTAGTGCCCTCTCATATTGTGTCACTGGTTTATTTTCACTGTACTTTAGTTTCACTACATCTTGAATGTGTTGTGATAGTTTTTCTTTTGCAATGAAAGATATGGTGGGCAGTTGCCGACACTAATGTTTCGCTGGGCAGTAATGGTCATTAGCAGCAGATGCTAGCTGCCCTTAAGTGCAATGTTTTTATGTTGCATAGTATTGTTCATGATCCATTGAATGCACTGCACGCACATGTTGTGGACAACTGCCTGTTTGAAGAAATTATCTGCATATTCAGTGGGTCTAATGTGAACATCTCTACTACTGACTTAGCTTCACTACATCTTGAATGTGTTGTGATAGTTTTTATTTTGCCGTGACAGATGTGGTGGGCAGTTGCCGGCACTAATGTGATAGTACGAATGCTTGCTGTATTTACCACATGGTTGTTTCATTTCGTCTGAGGCAGTAGTGGCCGTTAGCAGCAGATGTCATATGGCCTTAAGTGCAATATTTTTGTGTTGCATAGTTTTGTCCATAATCATCCATTGAATGCACTGCAGACCCATGTTCTGGACAACTGCCTGTTTGAAGGAATGATCTGCATATTCAGTGTGTCTAATGTGAACATCTCTAGTACTGCCTGTGTATTTGTGAGTTAGATTTTGTATTGTGTGTCATTTTGTTTTCGCTGTGCTTTAGTTTCACTACATCGTGAATGGGTTGATAGTTTTCCTTTTGCAGTGAGAGATATGATGGGCAGTGGCCGGCACTAATGTGATAGTACGAATGCTTGCTGTATTTACCACATGGTTGTTTCATTTTGTCTGGCGCAGGAATAGCCGTTAGCAGCAGATGCCATTTGACCTTAAGTGCAATATTTTTATGTTGCATAGTTATGTTCATACTAATCCATTGGATGCACAGCACACCCATGTTCTGGACAACTGCCTGTTTGAAGGAATGACCTGCATATTCAGTGGGTTTAATGTGAACGTCTCTAGTACTGACTGTATATTTATCAGTTAGGTTTTATATTGTATGTTGCTTGTTTTCACTGTAGGCTGCTGAGCACGAGGTCGCGGGATCGAATCCCGGCCATGGCGGCCGCATTTCGATGGAGGCGAAATACGAAAACACCCGTGTACTTAGATTTAGGTGCACGTTAAAGATCCCCAGGTGGTCGAAATTTCCGGAGTCCTCCACTACGGCGTGCCTCATAATCAGAAAGTGGTTTTGGCACGTAAAACCCTATAATTTAATTTTTTTTTTTCACTGTACTTTAGTGGGATTGCACATTGAATGTGTTGTGATGTATTTTATTTTGCTATGAGAGATCTAATGGGCAGTTACCAGCCCCCGGTCTTTGTATTAGTACAAATATTTATTATGCTTATCACAGCATTTTGTAAGGCTATAGTTTTGTGATGATTAACTCATGCCTGACTTTTTTATGAGAAACATGTCACAACTAATAAACAATCACTCATGCTTGGGATCCATGAAATCATCCTTGTAATCTTTCAATTGTCTTCGAACTACTTCCACATCAGGCCCAAGAAACTCCAGAACGCGCTTGAAGAATTACTCTCGGAAAGAACCGAGAAAACCTGATGAATGAGGTAAAAAAAATACTCCGAGATCAGCTCCAAGAAACCACAGAATGGGCTTGAAAATTTCTCTCAGGTAGAGCTACGAAACCTTGATAACGAGGTAAGAAAATACCCCGACATCAGTACCAACAAACTCGAGAATAGGCCTGAAAATAACTCCCAGGAATAGCCTAGAAAACTGGATGAATGATGTAAAAAAGTAATCCCACATCACCTCCAAAAAACTCCAGAATGGGCTTGAAAAATTACTATCAGATAAAGCTGAGAAAAGTTAATGAAGGAGGTAAAAAAATACTCTCACATCAGACCCAAGAAACTCGCGAATGGGCTTGAAAAATAACTCTCAGGAATAGCCGCTAGAACTTCGTGATGGGAGTAAAAATATAGTCGCACTATCGTCCCTAAAAACCTTCCCACAGATTAAAAAATTACTCTCGTTTCTACATGCAAAAAACTTGGTCAGCATGGTAGTAAATTTTTACCTCGACTGGTACGTAGTAAAAAAAACCCAGAAACGGGAATGCGATACAGGACGAGCGGTTTACTCCCGTTTCGCGTTATTTTTGTTTAGTGTGTACTGTCTCTCTTCAGCAGCAGCCGAAGTGGACAGAGAGAACAGGCTAGAATGATATGCTGGAGGTGTTAGCCTGGCTGTTCGCCTGACATGCTACTTGAGGCCCTGGGTGATGATAATGATAGATACAGTGATAAACCTTAACAGCGCATACAGTGACACACACTTGCATATGCCGAAATGGACAGTCCTCTAGATGAACACTGGCAGAATACACCCCCCCCCCCCGCACACACACACACCCACACACTCCGCGGGGTGGAGGAGCACCTGTGGGGTGATTCATTGAAGCAAAGCTGTGTCAGAGACATCTGTGCATTGAATCAGCAATTCGAGCTGTTGTGACGACCCAGCCTTATAGACATGACTCTGTAGGGTTAAACATCAAACACACCATTCGATCACACGGGAGAGTGCAGGTACCAGGACGGGTATGTGCATAAACTAAGACGTCTCTACTATTTTTGCTTCATCTCTCTGGTGCGCACACAGTGGATAGAATACACATGCAGCCCTAATTGAAATTCTACATATGACGGGAAACGAAGAAGAAATGCTATTGACGTCTTCGCTTAGCGAGTTCTCTTATCAGCACTTGTTGAGTACTGCGGCCGTGCCACGTCCTTTCGCCGCAAGAAAATGTGAAATGCGCTTCTCGAAATGGAACCGTCCTTCCGAACGCCTATCTGCGGGTAAGAAAAGGGAAGATGACGTTTCGATGGAGACTGAGTGGGGACGCCTGAAAGTAGGTCGGGCTTCGCAGCTAGACTGTAGTAAAAGCAGCAGGTTGTGTCGCTACCCGGAAAGTGATTACGCGCCGTTTTATTTTTTTTTTACGCATTGGAATGTCGTTTTCTCGGTGCCTCTTTGTGGAGTGCACAAAAACATTGCTTGTGGGCCCGGTTTTCTCGGTGCCTCTTTGTGGAGTGCACAAAAACATTGCTTGTGGGCCCGAAACTGGAGTAATTATCGAGATAACTTGAGATTTCGGTTGTGTTGAGAGTTTTTAAGCGTGCTTGCACCTAGCCTAAAAGGAAACATAATAGAATAAAAATTAGAAAATAATGAATAAATAAATAAACTAATCAACAAATGAAGTAAATTATCTATTCTGCTCAATTATTGGCGAATCAACCAATTTACGCCTCTTATTTAGAGACAGAGAAATTACATGAACAGCTTTCCGTAAAAGCCTAATGAAGCCCCTCTGTTTATTTCAGGAACTCTAGTGGATCTAAATGGCCTCCGAACGCTTAATGTAAAAGCACACGTTGAAGACTAAAGTATCAAAGATAATGATTATTCAACAAATCATTTGATGAGGGAATGTAAATATAAGTGAAGCAATCACGCTTTTTGTTTTGAACGAGCTATTGTACATCACAAATGTTTGTTGTCTGCGCCATGATGCCTTCTCCTTTTATTTTATGAAAACAGCACTCAATCGTTTTGGCGCACTTCTGATATCTCTGTTGTTTGTTGTATAACAGAAATATGGTCCCGAAGTAGTGGCGGCAAAGAACACAGCGGGAAATCCTGTGTATTGCACACTAAATCTATATCGGGCGGTATAGTGCCCCTATACAAGCAACATTCAAAGTACAGCAATAGAAGCGACCACAGTCGGCGATCGTCGAAAATCTGATCTGCTGGTGAAGCGCGTCGGCTTTTATACATGACTCGTCGAACCTTCCAGCGTAATCCCTGGTTCCGGCGTGCTCTCCAGAAAGTACCACACAATTCGTGTCGCGCCTACAATCTGATTACACAAGGTTCGGCGAGAACATATAGGACAGAAAGAATCAACCATTAAGTTAGAGTAAGTTCTAAATTATGCAGGTGCGTCTTACGGAAAAAGAATAAACAAGTGCAGGAGTCACTATGAAGCACACACTACCAGCCACTTTAGTATACCAAACGTCATATTAGGTGCGCCAGCAGACGAATGAACGATTCACTCCGTTCGTTCGTTCGTTCGTTCGTTCGCTCGCTCGCTCGCTCGCTCGTTCGTTCGTTCGTTCGTTCGTTCGTTCGTTCGCTCGCTCGTTCGCTCGTTCGTTCGTTCGTTCGTTCGTTCGTTCGTTCGTTCGTTCGTTCGTTCGTTCGTTCGTTCGTTCGTTCGTTCGTTC